>NW_010966665.1:234741-271297 GCF_000463585.1 Tarenaya hassleriana
CTCTTTCCCACATCTCCTAAGCACTTGAATTCTGATGGCAATTTCGGTTCTAAATCTGTAAACATTTCATCATAGACCTAATTAAACGGCACATGTCAAATCAAGAAACTACTAATAATAGCAGTCCTTCATTATCATTTGCAGGCTCTTGAGATACATCAAGGGCTGAACTGAATTCTTCCGTAGTGAAGACAAGGTGCTATTGTCACACAACTACTCATCTTGGATCCTAATGCAGAAGTTTCATTTCATGTTATGCATCTTGGCTTCTATGAAGATGATGATGATGATGATGATGATGATGACACTGCAATGTTAGTCAAACAGGTTAATAGAGGACAAGAACACGTGTAGAGAACGGCTGGGGAGAGAGAGAGAGAGAGTATTTATGAGTAGATAGATACATATTTGTTTTTGAGCAGACATTCACACTTCGAGAATTCGTGTTAGGACAAACTTATTTGTCAATGATGTTGAATGCAGAGCTTGACAAAGTACCGTGGCACCTGTTTGAGCCCACGTTGACTTCCCAACTCTTCTATTTTATATATATATATATATATTATATATATGTATGTATATGTATATATGTATGAGAATTTATATCGTATTTTGGGTTTTTTTTTACATGGTGACTATATGGTGATAAGAGAAACGCTGATGTGCTCATACGTCATTTTCATTAGACATTTTGATTGAAAATAAGATATTATAACTACAACAATATACGTATTCCTTGTGCTAAAATTCGATTATAAGTTGTGTAATTGACCATGGAAGATGAATAAATAAAAAAATAAATTTCATACGTCAATATCAACATCGTGTTAATCTCAAATTTATTTAAAATTTACCAATTGGATTTTTCGTTTCTACTCATTTCATTTCGGTTTTACATTAGTTCTTTTATACACACATACAGGGACAGAAACGTGAATATGAATTAGTGTAGTTGCTTATAACATGTGAATTGCACTATTAAGAAATTGAGTTGGGTCCCAATTCTATAATAATAAAAACAAATGGGATAAACTAAATCCAGCTACCTAATGAAGAAATTTTGCACATTGGTGTACTCAATTAAAATCAAAACAGTACAAATTGTTTGAATAAATTCAAGTTTTAAATCTATAGTTATCAGCTGAAACAGTACAATTATATATTATATTGTTTGGTTCCATTTTGAAAATAATAGCTAAAATTATCGTCATGCACAAAACATGAATAGTTACAATTTTTGGATGTTATTGATAATTGAGAAAAATCTGCAAAAATATTTGTTAACTTTTTTTTTCCATTTTGAATAATAAGTTGAGTAACCCAACCCACATGTGAACAAACACCGAATTTTTCAATGGTTTGATTTTGTTGGTCTAATCATATTTATTTTGCAAAAATCATGTAATCATAAATCAAGAGCTGTAATTAACTTCATGCATCATGTTTTATGAAAAAATATAATCACGTTATTAATTAACAAGGATTTGATTACAGTTTAACATATAATTTAAATTTTAAACAAATTAATTACAAATTGACCTCTCAGTTATCAAATTGTTGATTGATTGTGTTTGGATGTTGAATATATAGAAAAACATTGCAACGTAATTTCATTACAAAAGACGTGAAAACCGGAATCAATCGTAATCACAAATTTATTTTAAATTTACAACGCAATTTCGTTGCAAATCCAATTAGTAACGAAATTACGTTGCAAATTTGTGTATTTATTTTTTCGATGGTCAAATCATATTAATTATTAAATGATAATCTTTGCAACGAAATTGTTGCGTTGCAAAAGTCATTGCTAATCGTTTGCTAATTTGCAATGAAATAATTTTGTAACGATTTTGCAACGCAAAAATTGCGTTGCAAATTAACAACAAAATTATTGCGTTCAAAGCGTTGTTAATTGTAATAAAAAAATTGCAATGATTTTGCAACGATTTGCAATAAAAAAATTTATTGCTAATTTGCAACGAAAATGTTGCGTTGCAAAATCGTTCAAAAAAAATTTCGTTACAAAACATTACAATTTCATTGTTAACTTTGCAACAAAATATATTTCGTTGCTAATGTCGTTGTTAATTACTTTTTTTTTTTGTAGTGAGATTATGTGAGACTTCGTTCCATATTTATGGGTAATTTATAAATGTCCATGTGTGAACAACCACTCCATTACCTTAGGAACCAAGTTGTTGTCTCTATCTTATCTGTTAACAAACACGTTAAAAAAGTATCTTATAATATGTATGCATATATATGTTATTCATATAAAATATAATATAATAATGCCATTGTTCTTAGGAGAGACCAATTATTTACAAAATTATACGGTTGGCGACTCATCATAAAACACGATCAGTATCGACATTGACCGTGATATTTCGGTTTGGATTATATAAAATAAAAATGAACTGAATCATTTTCATTTGAGTTGATGAATCCTATTTAAAAATTATTTGAATATAATTTTAAAATAAACTAATTGAACCAAAATTAAAACCGAATGATATTAAGGAATATAAAGGAATCGTATTAAAATTAAAGAAATTAAATATATTTTTATGAAAACTAAATTTAAATCAAAACTGAGATATAATTTTGATAAAATCTAAAAAATAAAACCAATAAATAAACAAACCGATCGAATTCTAAAACATCTATGTATAAAATATGGTTACATGGTGATGTTTAAGTGTCTTAAAATCATATATATAGACTGCATATTGATATAGTCTAATAAAAATGATATAGATAAAATAATACACACACACACACACATATATATATATATATATATATATATTAATATTAGTGCTCAAACTATAAATTATTATTATTTTCTTAAAGTTAGTCGAGGCACATCTGTACATAAGATATGATGCATATTTTTAAAACTCCCGAGTCTCCAATTGGATAAGTTTCATTATGATTTTCATACGTGTAGAATTATATATATATTAATTTGAGTTTAGATTTGCCCCTTTAATGCTTGTCAGTTATTTTTTTAATTGGATCCTGTTTATTAATCCATTTACTTAGATTTTGTCTATTTTTTCTTAATCTTAAAGTTAAGGTTTGCTGTATATTTATCCATATATACAATTTTCATTTTTATAAAAATTCAAAGTTTGTTATATATATATATATATGCGTGTGTGTGTCTTTCCGATATATCTTCATGATTTCTGCAATACAATTTTAGCGAGTTCTATATAACAATATATTTTAAATAAGGTCTATTGTTAAATTGACCCGGGAACGAACTAAATATACAAAGAGACAAACTATTGGTCTACATGAATTGGGTCACTAGACAAAATATTTTTAATAATAAAGGATCATATAGTTATTTTTAAATTTCAAATCATATTTTATTGTGAAAGATCATTATGAATTTTGGATTTTAGTGCCACTAACCTTTGTCATCCATTAGGAAAAAAAAATTACCGGAGAAAACAAACAGAAAACACACCAAAAAAATCTTATGATTCAACTATATTCGAATCCGTATCCGAATATTTTTTTTTTTGGATAATTGGATATTCTGAATCGAGAATTAAACTAATCATGTGACCGAAACCATGTTATTAAAATTACGTTCCCTTCCCAATTTGAAATTGGCTCAAACCAGTAATTATATATATACACACACGTATAGAGAGAGGAATATAATGAAATAGGCTGCAACAAAGGGAAAACAACGTGCTCCCCACCATCCCAATGCCCACGCATTTCTAGTAGTCCTATTTTTTTTTTGTTCTTACATTTTTTTGTCCCATTTTTTTCATCTCAATTTGTTATGTAAAGTTGTTATACAATCATTATTGTGTTCCGGATAACGGTAGATATATGGGTTTGATTTCGAAATAAAAAAAATGATTGAATATATTCTTTAAATAAAATTATATGAATATAATAATTCAATGAATATATATAAGCAATATTTTTAGAAAAAAAAAATTATTGGAATGGAACCTTAACACCATCCGTCGAGCTAAACCGAAAACCAAATAATCGGTCATAAATGAATATAAATATTACAAAACAACAAACCAACAATCAAACCTAAAGATAAATAAAATTCGAAATATACAGCTCTAATCGGTAATAAATAAAAAACTGCAATAAGGATAAATAATACCACAAACACCTTCCTTCCTTCCCTGATCATGTCAATCTGATTATTTGGGTTCTTATTTCTTGGGTTTTCAACTCCAATCCTTCAATTTTCAGTTATTTATTATGTATTCCAAATTTTTACTCGGTAATTAGATTTATGACTCATGAGCACCTTTGATAAATAATAAACCCTTCTTCCACTCCTCTCTCTCTCTCTCTCTCTCTCTCTCTCTCTCCCCTTTACAGTCAAATATAAACCCTAGATAAATAATATTCCTCTCTCTCTCTCTCTCTAGGAAGAGATTGATTCCCTTTCGAGGTTTCTTTGTCTTAATCAAAGATAATCAAGGGCCCGGCCCCACTGCTTGATTCCATTCCACAGTTGCATCTAATTCTCCTACGCTTTTTCTTCTTTCACTCAAAAGAAATTTCTCAATACATATGAACTTGGAGAAGCCAGAACGAAAGAATTCCAAAGACGCACGCATACCTTTTGACTTTGCCATCTTCAAACCCTAGAATTTTCACATAATCCCTTTCAAGAACCAAAACCCATCTTGGTTCTTGATATCTATCTCCGATTTCGTTGATAACTTTTTTGTTAATTATAGGACAAGCTCAATCTCGGCAATTCTGGCGAACCCTTGGTGGACCAATCAGACCGGCTTGCCTGGCTTGTCGGATCACTCCGCCGTGGCCGCAGCCGCAGCCCACCACCACCCCCAAGCCCTCTTAACCAAAGGTGACCTCGGAATACCTGTTAACCAAAACCATGACCATGACCACGACACTAAAGAAGGCGCCGTGGAGATCGTGAACCGGCGACCGAGAGGACGACCTCCTGGTTCCAAGAACAAACCCAAACCGCCCGTCATCGTCACGAGGGACAGCCCCAACGCACTTCGCAGCCACGTCATGGAGATCTCCGGCGGCAGCGACATTGCTGATGTCATCGCTGACTTCTCCCGGCGGCGGCAGCGTGGCGTCTGTGTTCTCTCCGGCACCGGATCCGTCTCCAATATCACCCTCCGTCAGCCCGCTGCCCCCGGAGGCGTGGTCGCCCTCCATGGCCGCTTTGATATCCTCTCCCTAACCGGAGCTTTCTTGCCCGGACCAGCCCCACCGGGGTCAACGGGTTTGACCGTTTATCTCGCTGGAGTTCAAGGCCAAGTCGTCGGAGGAAGCGTCGTGGGCCAGCTCGTCGCCGCCGGTTCGGTTATGATCGTCGCCGCTACTTTTTCTAATGCCACGTACGAGAAGTTGCCCATCGAGGAGGAGGAAGACGGCGATAATCGGAGGCAGATTCGCGGCGAATCTCAGCCGGGGATAGAGAGCAGTCTGCCGGATCCAACGGCAGAGTTGGCCGGATCGGGTTTCGGGGTCCAGCCACCGCATATGTTTCCGAACGGCGGCGGAGGAGGAGGAATTGGTCATTTAGGGCTCGAACCGTACACTTGGGTGCACGCGCGGCCTCCGTACTGAGACAGTGAGTCACGTATCGATCTATATTTGTTGTTAGGGATATGTATACACATATCTCCAATACATATGTATAATACATATACATATATGGCTGTAAAATATAGATTGGTTTGGTTTCTGTACATTTCAAAGCTTGTTACTATGGAGAGTGTTAGGGTTTGCAAGGTAAAGAGGAAGAAAGGATTTTTGAATAATATAATAAATTAATGAATAATTGAAAGCACATTTTATAATATATTACTCTCTTTATACATTTAGCACATTTGTCTGTGTTGGCTTCTCTCTTTTCTCGTCTTTAGATGCTGAATATTTTGCATTTTAATTTGTGACTTGTCCCTTTTTTTCTTATAAATAATTCATAAATCTAAGAAACTTGTTGGTTCAATGATGAAGTAACATGGTCTGTCTCCGTTGTGAGTTCGATTTAATTGTTAATGTTTCCAAAATTAATTTTCAGATTAAACCCATGAATAATTATTATTGGTGTTGATTAGATAAATATTATATTAAATTTCCGGATGAGATTATATTGAACTAAATTCAATCGCGTTGGTTTGATAATTGGTATTATAGTTTGATATTACTTTTGTAAGCTGAAAATATGGAAAGAGTTTTGTTAATTAGGGCTAATGATATTGAAGCTCACTAAGTTTGTTGACTAATATAAGAAACTATATAACAAATAAATGTAATGATACACTCTAGCCATGTATTCTCTCAATGTGAATATATAATCATAGCAATAAGTCTTCTGTTTGAGAATAAAAAACATGTAACTAATAAAATTCTCCTAATATCAAATTAAGTTTTTTTTTTATGAAATTAACGTTGATGTTTATATATTCACATTAAATGTAATGATACACTCTAGGTATATATGTATTCACTTATAAAATCAACATATATATAGTTGAATTTGGTTGATTTGGAATTGCTTCAAATTTTTAAATGATCTATAAGAAACTAGTACTCTAGAAAATTATTTTGAATAATAAAGTTTAAACAATTGATTTATATACTAATATATTTCATATATGGTCTGTAAAAAAATTTACCGACTGTTAAACTACACCATGTATTTCAGTTTGAGTATTGATTTACAATTTAACAAGAATATTTCAGTTTGAGTATTGATCCGCAATTGAATTACCAAAGCAACATACTTTTTACATGAGGGTTTAACTATATGCATTGTCCATTACAATGGAATTACCTAGCGATCGTTTGTTAAACGCTAAAAGTGATTTAATATTGATTTCTTTAACTTTTTATCACTTATTATATTAATTTTGCTTATAAAGACATATGCATGTATATATATTAATTTTGTTGCTTTAATTTTTGTATCACCTCACTTGGCTGGGGGATATTCCAAAGAAAAATGGTGCAACATAGAGGACCCTCTTCACATGAATTCACGTGTCAATTGTCACACCCTAAAGGACCCTTGACAATATTATATATTAATCACATTGGATTTAATACAATTAAATTATAATGTCGATGACTAACAACTGGTTGGCGCACACCGCATACATCCCAAGCCACCGTTATCTCATGGCCAAAAATTTAGGGTGCCAATTTTGGATCAAGACCTTCTGAAAAATCAGTTTATTTACATTTATACCGTAATCATCTGTCTAATCGGTTATCAGGAAATATCCAACGTTTTAGAAAATATTATAACGTGCATTGTATTTTTAGAAATCATTCAAGTCAAAGATTCAAAAAGCATTGTATTTTTATAAATCGTTCAAATATGGAGGTTAAAGATTTTAATAGATTTATAAATATTTGATTTTACATTTAGTTTAATTATTTCCTTTTTATTCTCATGTATAAATTAAATTATATTTGTTATTGAATAATACGAGATATATTATGCATTTTTGTATTATTCAATATCCAATAGAATCTATTTATACATCTAAAAAACACGTAAACCCAAAATAAAATCAAATATTCGTAAATCTCTCTATTTTTTTTTTTGTCTTGAGTTTTGATATGATCTCGGGGGTCGGATGTATCATATTATTCTTAAAGATATGTTACATCTCCTAACAGCCTTTTAAATTAAAGCGTGAATATCACAATTAGGGAAATTTGATAATATAATTAACGACGCGCAAAATATAACAATACAAAAAACGACAAAATATGACCGACGGGCGACGGTGCAAACATGCAATATATTTCATAATCTCCTTCATTCTATTGTATAAATAGTCACATTTTTTCATTTCTATAAACATCCAAATATCCAAACAAATTTAAAGGATTCTATTGCAATGTTTCTTGAACATTTGCTCAAGGAAATATATTCTTTGTCCATATATTATTTCCACTTAAGTCTGAACATACGAATATATCTAATTACCTTGTGAATATAATCGAACAAATCCCTAAACCGATAACAAGTAGTTCTCCTTTCTCCAATATAGGATGACAATCAGACCGCCCGACCCAAGTCTGCACTCGCCCTGAGAGTTTCGGGATCGAGCCGGTCCAATTTTTTCGGATTTAAACAAGCAAGTCCGAAACCCGCCCCTATACCGGTCCACTCAATTCATTCTTTATAAACTTTTTTTTGAAAAAAAAAATCAAACTTTCATATCGTAGCCCCATTTGAGAGCAATCCAAAAATCTAATTTTTTTCAGATCGATATATTTAAATTTGAAATTCGATTTTCGGATAGGCTTAGAATTCGGACCAAAATTGAAACCCTACTCCAATAATTAGAATACAACATATGTGTATATATTGATCTCTGCATTTATTGACTTTTCAAAGATGCATTTAAGCCCCTCGTGAAATTATTTAAGATATTAAATTAAAAATAATTTTCGTAACAATTAAACATAGTAGTCATATTTTCTGAAATTTCACGCCCACCGAGTAAACAAGAGGTACGTAATACCCTTTGGACTCACCATTCCGACACTGCCCTGACTTATCCTTTAGTGATTTGCATTTTCACTTTTTTTTTTCCTTTATTGGCTTTCCCTAATTTACAAAACTCACTCTAAATTCTCATTTTCTCTATCCCTTATTATTATTTCTTTTGTCCACTTTGCTAAATATCTTTCTTTTGGGGTGAAAAATTAATAAGTTATTATATGTTATATGGCTCTATCAAATTGCAAAATGTCGTGACAAAAACCAATTAAAACAAATATTTAATTTGAAATTATGCGCTTTGGAAGCTCGAAAAGCCACCACGTCTTTCTCACTAACTGCGATTATGCCGTGGGCATCCACTAAACTTAATTTAATGAAGTTTGGACCACCAAATTAACAAATATACAAATCAATGTTTTTTTTTAATTGAAACTGATTTATATATATATAGGACACGCAGTGTAATCAATAATTGATTGTGGGACACACAGACACATATGTATATATCAAGTTCAATATTAAAAATTATCATTTTAAATGATAATTTTGTAACAATCTATAAATACAATATCTCATGCCTCCCCATCCAAAACGAGCGTATATATATATATATAGTCCAGTAAAGATTTGTACATGTTGACCAAAAATTTCAAACGAAAAGAGTGCTACAACTATTGATGAATCTATACTTATCTCGATCTTCCTCCATCTATATTACCATCCTTCAAATGTATTTAGTGAATGACATATACATACATACATACATACATACATACATACATACATACATACATACATACATACATACATACATACATACATACATACATACATACATACATACATACATACACTAAAACATACATACATACATACATACATACATACATACATACATACATACATACATACATACATACATACATACATACATACATACATACAAATAAAATGTTGTAATAAAAACGGAAGTTGTTATATTTCCAAGGAAAGGAGGGAAAACTCGAAGAATGGGAAAACGAAACGCTTTGACCAATTCAACATTACCAAAAAAACAAAAACATTTACCACGTGGCAACATTAACGTCCTGCTTAATTAATCCTTACCCTTGATGTTAACTTATTTACTACTAATTCACTCTTTAAGTTAAATATCTGATATTTTTTTTGGGTTAATCCTACAAAAAAAAAATCCAAACTTGTTAAAATATTTCATATAAAATTCTAAACTTGCAATCTTCCACAAAAGTTTCTGAATTTGGTAAAAATTTCTACAAAAATTATAAATTTATCATTTTCTTCTATATAAAATCTTTGACTTGTTTGATCAAAAATTTTACTGACGTGGCATGACACATTGTTCACATAGTGCTGATTGAGTTGACCGTTAGCACCACATCATCATTTTAAAAATTAAAATATAAATTTCTAATTTTTTTGATCATATATATATTAAGTTTGTAATTTTAAAATTTTAAATAATCCATATATTTAAATCCAAAATCTATTTTTTACGGATGAACTCGGTGTAATAATTGATTGTGGGACACATTTATATATATATATGTCATCTTAAGTTCAATATTAAAAATTATCAGTTAAAATGATAAATTTGTAACAATCTATAAATACAATATCTCATGATCCCCAACCAAAACGAGTGTATGTATATAAGTTAAATATCTGATTTTTCTTTCTTAGGTAAATTATTTTTTACAAAAATGTAAACTTTACGTCTCATAATACATTAACCGAATACATAATTATTTACAATTCTATGATTAATCTAAAATTAAACTGATCTAATTGGTTTCAAACTAAAAATAAAAAAATAAAGAGAATAGGACTTTAGAAAATGAGTAAGTTTTTCATAAAATCTAATCTCAGATCGAATCTCAATAAAACTTGAATCGAATTAAAAATTAAAAGAAAATGAACATAGTTTTTTTTAAAAAATTAAAAACAGAATATATATATATATATATATATGTAGTTTTTATTTTACAAAATCGAAATAAATATATATACATGGTTATTGTTATAATTTTCAAAAGAAATCGTGAAGAGGAAAAAAATTTCATTAGTATCGAATTGTCTTTTAGATTTATAATCGAAGGTAATGAGATGAATTTCTCTTTAAAATATTTACGGCCGAAACAATGATTGTACGGAAGCCCAAGAACGAGGTCCACACTGAAGCCTTACACGTACATATTCAAATGTTTATTTTGTTTCCATAATAATATATAAATTTATAATTTTCCAGCTTGAATTTTGGGCCTTATGGACCACTTAGACAAAATGGGCCTCTAAATTGGCCCGACAGCGCTTGTCCCCTTAAAGTGACTATCGACTCTATGTTTTCAAAGCTATACATACAGTATTGTTGATCATCGATTCGTACGGTGAGGATGGATGGATGAGGCAACGAGTAAATACGGATGTGAATGTGTGAATCAAGTCATGAGATGCCAAGGAGAACTAAGTCTTCATATATTTATTCATCACAAGAATACATAATCTGGTATTTACTTTATTGAAATCGATATATGTATATAACATAATCTATAAACATATATTTCTTTTTACATAATTTCCCAATGAAAATTGAATTGGGATATTGAATTCATTAAAGAGCAGAAGAACAAGTCTAAAAAAGACTCGTATCTTGATGTCGATTCCAAGAAACATCTATAAAAACTTTATATTGATGGTTTTCGATAACTTTATGAAAACTCACCAAAAACTGGATACGGTTTTTGCATAATTCATACAATTCGAAATTAATATACATATCGGATAAGAATTATACCTGAATCCATTTTGCAGCGGAATGACTTTGGAGAATAATTCGGTAAATCGGTTTTTCTCTCCTTTCCCCCTTACTTTGATAATTTTTCTGATGGATGAAAAATATGAATCAAGATCCTCTATTTATAGGGGAAAGAGATGGATTACCATGAATACCAATGGACATTCAAACTTAATTAGCTCATATCCATCAATGAGCTCAAAATAATATGAAGTCCAAAACCCAAAATTCCATGGGTCAATTTTATATTTCCAACATTCTCCCACTTGGCCCATGTGATGATTTGATGATCTACAATCTTTAGACGCGTACTTTTATATTGTATTTATCTGTCATCGATAACTTTTATTTGAACAACAAACAATTGAATCTTGGCGGTCACACATCATTTTATTTGAATATGATTCCTTCCAAGTATCACAAACGTTTGTCATCCAAAACCTCTTTTATGGCCAGAAGTAACTATAGAACAATAATGCATATTATCTTTATCAACTTCATATGTACACAAATAATTTAATGATAATATGACTTTCAATAACAGAAACAAGACTTTATTGAATTCAAGATATCATATATAATGAGCAATTATTTAAATTACAACAACGACTTATCTATAATGCCCATACGATCAACATGAGCATTAAAAGTCTTAGGCGGCAGTCCCTTAGTTAATGGATCCGCTATCATAAAATCAGTACTGATATGCTCAAATGATACTCTTTGTTTCTGCACTTCTTCTTTGACAGATAAGTATTTTATCTCCATATGCTTAGCACCTTTCGAGTACTTATCATTTTTCGAGAAGAAGATAGCTGCGGAATTATCACAGTAAATTCTCAGCGGCCTAGCTATAGTGGAATGATGATATACCAAGACTAGTATGATGTGTGATTGATGATCATATAGATGATCATAGGTATTGGATACGATCACAATCATAGGTATTCGTCGGAGAACCATAGGTGATAATGAAGTTGATAGAGTGTCGTCAATACTACTTCTGGAATCTACACAATACGACAACTAAAGAAACAAATATAAGTTAAACACTTACACTTAGACATATAAACAACTAAACAAAATGGATAATAAAAAAATATAGACTTTACCATATTCTTCGAAACCAAATAACCAAGAACGAGTGCAAAGGAGAGCTTGGACATTTGTAGGTAAAAGGTGACTTATGTATTTGTTTAAAACACGAGAACCAACGCAAAAAGACGACCCTGAAGTAATGGTAGTGATAGGAATACTGAGAATGTCAGATGCCATAAAAGCCAATGCAGTACCATATTGTGCTTCATTGATCTTCCAAAACTCCAAGATATCCATATCTTTATATCGATGTAAATCTATAGTAGGATCCTTTAGATATTTATCCAAATCCGTTTTTAATCCATCGTCTAAAGAAGTCTTGGTTTTCCATCCACTTAATTCCTAAATCATATAAAAAAGTTGAAAACATTACAATAGAAAAAATCTAATAACAAAATAAGAAACACAAATTTAAAAAGAAAAAGAGAACTTACATCAAATTGAGTCGAACCTTGTTTATCCTCCTTTGAACTGTTATCTTGTGAAATAGATAAACTCTTAGAAGTCGATATCCCAAATCTTTTTTTGTATTCTTCAAAGATTAAATACATCTTACTCTTCACTTTATCCACCTTTGATTGACTACTTTCCTCGTCAAGTTGATCATAAAAGAATTTCAATGCTTCCAACTTCATACTAGGATCAAGCACAGATCCTATGGAAAGAATGATACTATATTCTTCCCAATATTTATCGAATTTCACCTTCATTCTTTCAGCCATGCTTTTAAGAAGCTCGTCTTCACCTCCTACATACTCTTTCAAAAGCATTTCAATCTTCCAAACTTTCATGAAATACAAGTTAGAAGTCGGATACTTTGAACCAGATATCATCGTTGTAATATCATCCTTTGAAGAATAATTCGGTAAATCGATTTTTCTCTCTTTTCACCCTTACTTTGATAATTTTTCTGATGGATGAAAAATATGAATCAAGATCCTCTATTTATAGGGGAAAGAGATGGATTACCATGAATACCAATGGACATTCAAACTTAATTAGCTCATATCCATCAATGAGCTCAAAATAATATGAAGTCCAAAACCCAAAATTCCATGGGTCAATTTTATATTTCCAACAGGAGAAGCTTACCGTAGGCACGTGGAGGAGGTTCATGTACTGTCCGCCTTCTCCATGGACAAAGACTTGTCGAAGGGTTTCAAAGTTTCGGTCCAAATGAACGTTGTGAAACTTTTGTGTCGGAGCTAATTACCGCGGCAAGGACCAAATGCCTCGCACCACCACTATCGAGGCGCCCACATTGAAATCGACCACGTGTACTAGCCTTTCCGTTCAGGTCCTTTTATGGTTTGGATCATACTGAATCCCTGTTTAATATGAGAAACGTGAGTAGTAGCACCTGAATCTAACCACCAAGTATTATTAGGAACTTCAATAACATTCGATTCAAAGCAAACTAAAATATTATGTTTACCTTTACTTTCGAACCATTCCTTCCTTTTCTGACAATCTTTCTTAATGTGTCCAGTCTTTTTACAGAAAAAACACTTGACTTCTTTCCGGACTCGGCTCACATTATCTTTTGTTGGAGCCTTATCCTTCCTTTTGTCATTCTTTCCTGGTTTTCTTTTATTGCTGCCGGCATTGGTTTGAACTGTAAGATGGACAGAATGTTCTTTCACCTTCTTTAATCTCCCTTCCTCCTGTATGAGCATGGCCTTCAACTCCTGAAAGTTCCATTTTTCCTTGATGGTGTTATAATTCACCTGGAACTGGCCAAACTCAACAGGGAGAGAGTTAATGATGAACTGGACCAGAAATGTCTCATTAACATCCATTCCCATAGCTTTCAACTTTGCCGCCATATTAGACATGTTAGTCACATGATCATGGATAGGCTGCGACCAGTCAAACTTTTTCGTAGTTAGCTCACTCATGAGACTTCCTACAATCGACTTGTCAGCCAAATCCGACTGAGAATACTCTTTAATCTTTTGCAGAAATTCCTTTGCACTTTCAGTTTTAGGCATCGATGGCTTAACACTTTCTGCCATAGTGATCCTCATCAAGTTCAAACACAGCCTATTTGATCGCCCCCAGGATTCGAAGTTAATCCTGTCATTTTCTGAGCTTTCATCTGTTATGGCTGTTGGCTTTTCATTCAACAATGCATAATCCATATCATTGAAACCCAAATAAAATTGGATCTGTTCAGACCAGTCTGCATAGTTAAGCCCGTTGAACTTAACAATTCCATTGCCAGAAGCCATAAGGTTAAGTGAAGCTGAAATTTTATAAATATTTATCCATTAGTATTTCAAAAGTAACAATAATATGTACCAAAATTTACCTTTGGGCAATATTTCAATACATACATACAATCATTGATGCAAAATATGCTTTAATGGACATCATAATATTGCCAGTTAAATAAGAATGCAATCTTTGGATATACATGCTTATTAACCAAAATTATGTCCCTATAATATTATTAATCATATGCATTGATCCATCTTTGGATGATCTAATAGCAATATGATAAATAATTATAATTGTTCAATTATTTATTTTATGTCATACATTAGCATCCTTTTATTATGAACAATTAAAACATGCGTATTTGGTTTGAATATTTATTTTAATTTAAACTAAGTCACTTTGGTGACTAACAAGTTTAAAATATAAAACAAAAAAAAAAAAATATTTTTAACCTCCATATAACATGTATCCACATAGTTAATTTCATAAAGTATATAAACTATTATCCATACAAATTGCTATTATTATATATCAAATACGAATATTCATATATACTAATTCATATATATATATATATATATACCCACTTTAATTTATATTACTATAATCTTTGATGATACATAAAAAAATGTATCAATATATTACACATATTAAAATTTCGAAACTATAGTCGATGAATTATGATAAAACAAAACACATGCTCTGATACCAAATATAAAAACTTTATATTGATGGTTTTCGATAACTTTATGAAAACTCACCAAAAACTGGATACGGTTTTTGCATAATTCATACAATTCGAAATTAATATACATATCGGATAAGAATTATACCTGAATCCATTTTGCAGCGGAATGACTTTGGAGAATAATTCGGTAAATCGGTTTTTCTCTCCTTTCCCCCTTACTTTGATAATTTTTCTGATGGATGAAAAATATGAATCAAGATCCTCAATTTATAGGGGAAAGAGATGAATTACCATGAATACCAATGGACATTCAAACTTAATTAGCTCATATCCATCAATGAGCTCAAAATAATATGAAGTCCAAAACCCAAAATTCCATGGGTCAATTTTATATTTCCAACAACATCGAGAGATCTGCAAGTACGGAACCAAAACCAGAGGACATATGTCAAGTCTCTGACACAAACCCAGATCCATGAAACATAATCAAGTGAAAGAAATTCAGACAAGAATATGAAAGACAATGAACAACTTTTATCGATAAGGAAAAAGTAAAAAAAAACTTTTGTCGGTACCAGATCTGATACGTCTCAAACCCTGAAATCTTTAGATCTAGATTCTCTCGGTGTTATCACTCGTGGGAATTTCTTGTGAAGAAGCACTTATGCTTGTACAGAGAATCACAGCAGGAGACAGAGACAGAGAGAGAGAGAGAGAGAGAGAGAGAGGTTTCTCTGAACACCACGGTGATTTCTCTGTGCAAGCAAAAGAACTTGATCACAAAAACGACAGAAAGCTTCGAGCTTTGGTGAGGTGGAGGAGGAGGAGGAGGAAGAAGTAGAATGGTTTATTATTTATAGAGGAGGAGGAACAAAAAAAGGGTTAGGGTTTTAGGGCTGAGGTTAGGAAGAACATGTTTGTTAAGAGATAGAGATGATGCGGCCGCCGAATGTAGTCCGTGACGTGATGAGATTTCAGATCCGAATCTAACGGCCGTAGAATATTTTCCTTTTTCAGCAATATCCAATAATTATTTTCTTTCTCAGAATTGTTTTTTTCTTCTAGAACAGAAAATATCTCAAATAAAATGTGACTATCATTCAATAAATAAACCATAAGGTTGGTTGAAAATTTATTAACTGTATAAAGCTGGTGGAAATATATATATATACATATAATACAAAAAAAACTAAACTTAGCTTATTCTTATATATAAACAAAATTTAAATGATAAAATAACCTAAGTTTAGTATGATTATTGTTTATTTGAATTGATGACATTGCACAAAAATTCAGATATTCTAATGGTGTGCACAATATTCGGTTCTTAATATATATATATATACAAAAATTTATTTATTTATTTATTTATTTCACCATCTAAAAATATATTCGGTCAATGTCAAATCACATCCTATGAGGAAGAAAAAGTCAACACATCGGACGGCTAATTATTGTTTGGGCAATTAGTGGTCCTCAATCATGATGAAACTCATGCAAAACGAACATTGATTTTCAATGTCGCAATTGTCCCCAACGTACCACGAGGGCAATGAAAAACACCTCCAAATTATTCTTAGCATTCTATTTAATAATTGTAATTGGTGTCTAACACATGCAATCTAAAACCATTACATATATAACATTTAAAAAAATGTATCTTTAAACGTATCCTTGTTTTATTTAAAATCTAAATACGAATTGAATAAAAAAATATATTAAAGAATAAAGATAACAATCCAAAATATTTAAATACAAATTGAAATCAAAACGTTTGTCACGAATATAAGCGAGCATTTCGATTGCAGCGTAAAAAATTGAAATGAATCGGACTTTAAATAATATGTATACCTATTTTAAATGGATATGTCATATGCCAAAATATCTGAAAAACTGAACAAAATGATATTTCTCTAAAAAAATAATATTTTTAATAAATTCAACTATAATGTAATAAAAAAATATCTGAAAAAAATAACTGAATGAAAAGAAAACCTAAAATATCAAGCCGCGATATCAATTGTATCAAAAATTGTTATGTATATATAGTTATATACACACACTCTCTCTCTCTCTCTCTATATATATATATATGTGTGATATGTGACAAAACCGAAATATCGACCTTGATACAAAACACGAGACGATGTGACATGTAATATATGTTTATGTAACCTTGTATCCCAAAACCCTATATCTTTGGGGAACGGAGACATAGGGGTGGGCACGGATCGGATACCCGGGAAAATCGAGAGATTTGGATTCGGATCCGGGAGGCTCGGGTATTTAACTATGAGATTTGTATCCGGGATTTGGTATTTACGAGTATCCGGGGTACGGGTATCCGGAATAATAGTCGGGTACTCGCGGATATCCGGATCCGGATTTATTTAAGAAAAACAACAATATTCATATATAAAATTTTTAAAACATGAAGATATATTTATAAAAATTGATGAATTATGATAAAATATATAAGACAAAAGAGATAATAAGAGACAAATAATAATAAATTTAATTTTTTTGAATTAATATTAAAAAAATATGAAATTATTTCATCTAAAATAATTGTATTTTATAAAAATGTTATATAAATATAAGATATAATTATTTATAATCATAATACGCGGGTACCCGCGGATATCCGGTTTTAAAAATTCTATTATCCGGATTTGGATCCGGATTCACGGGTATTGAAAAATAAGGATTTGGATTCGGATTTGAAAATTACGAGTACCCTAAAATCGGGTATCCGTGAGACGAGTATCCGACGGATACCCGATTTTCGGGTATTTGTGCCCACCCCTACGGAGACATGATTTTAGTCTAACTTGGTTAATTAAATAATTTATTCAAGACAGAAGAAATTAACAGGACTCTGTATTGATTGTGTCACGTTGCCTAGAAAGTGACTCTCTCCAATGTCATCATCCACCTCGCCAATGTCAATTCTCATGCTCTCATTTTCACATACGATCTCCATCGGTCCATTGTCCACCTCTACATATATATATATACACATATACACCCCACATTGACATTGATTTCGATTTCCCGACATCTATAAACATTACAAAACCTTTGGTTATATATATATATATAACCAAACCAAAACCCAACGACCAAATTCAAGAAACAAAATGAGATCAAACCTCAAAGTTTTCTTCACACTATTTCTTGTGCTCTTCTTCTCTATTATTGACCCCTTCGGTCACACTGTGTTCATTGAAGCAAGCAGGCCATTACATTACAAAACAAAACCTTTGATGTTTCAAGAATCTCTTCAACGAGGTCCGGTTCCACCGTCCGGAGGCTCGCCCTGCACCCATATCCCTAATGGCGATAAGGCGGGCCGTTGCCCTCGTGGTTCCCTTGGATGACCTCTCTTCTGCCCTATCAAGATGATGAGCAGAGCTTACAAGATAAGCATAATAAAATTTAGCAAGACATGATTTATATATACTATATATATATATATTACTCGCTTGATTTGTAAAACTAAACAATGTGTTATACGTTTTTTTCATTTACTCAGTCGTTGTAACGAGCAGTTTCTCTTGTTAATTAGGTGATGTGTGAATTTGTTCGAGAATATCAAATTAGTTTATTGTTTTCAAAGCTATTTTTCTTTCATGCATGGAAAATTTTGTTTCTCCAACGTTATCAAAAGATATTTAGACAAAAGAGTTTCGAATGTTTTTCATGATTACTGACATTATGCTTCACACTTGTTGTTACCTTCTATTTCGCAACGCTTAATGTTGTATCAAAAGAAATTCATGTATTTTGATGATATTTTGGTCCACACCTCAGATAAAAAAAATAGAGTTGTAGATTCAAGGTGATAATTCTTCTAATATTGGTCTCCAATAAATAAAATTTGTAGATTCGATCCGGATATAATCATTTCCGGCTTTTAATCACATAATCGAACATATTCTTGGTCGTTTTCTCTTAGAATATAAGTAGACCATAACTGACCAACATATACATATTCTTGTTTCTCTTATACTATCATGTTGTCTAACCATTTATGAGTGTCGCGGCAAATTGAGATCAAGAACAACAAGCAAATAAGATAATAGGTTTTGAAACTTGAATCATATTTCAATGATGGTCAAGCGTAATACGGAAGTACCATGGCAATATACACCTTACATGAAATTATTATAAAAAAAATTACATGAATAAAAAATATCATTGATAAAAAACCACAACCATCTTCTTTTGTACAAAATTTTATAGTTACAATTTCGGGGATAATATATTAGCTAAATATCAAAAGAAGCAAAAGAAGAGAATGAAGACATACACCCATACGCACTTGTTTGATTAGGGCACCTTTTAAGTCACCGTTAACTCCGTTACACCAAATCGGGTGGTGACACGTGGATATGTGTGACGGGAAAATTTGCGGCCACCGAAAGGGCACGGTGGTCCGTGGCCGCCGGGGATGTGGGTACAGCCGGAAGGCTCGGAAGGAGCGACATCACCTCTCTGCAGAGACTGCAAGTGACCAAGAGGAGGCTCTTCATGTAAAATTCTCGAGGCCTTGTTTGGATGTACGCATAAGGAAACCAAGAGAAGGATAATCAAGAAGATTGATCCAAGCAATCTATTCATATAATTTATTTATGGACAAATGAATGAATGAATGAATGTAATTGATGAATGAAGAGAAGAGGAATGTGCAAGGAAGCTAAATGGTGGACATTGATGTACTTATAGAGAAAATTAATGTTTGAAAAATATGTAGGTTTTGATTTTATTATTAAAGATATATATATATATATAATTTGTTGAAAGATTTTGACCGTTGACTTTTGCGTTGGATAATTGCCTTAGAGGCATATTCTATGTTCTTTGAATATAAATTAATGAGGAAATTTTGAAAGTGTGATTTTTGGTCAATCTTGTGACATGGAAAATTGAAATTAGAGCGGACATAAAAGAATCGTGTCTCATCCAACTTTTACCATGAGTACACTCATTATCTTGTTAAATTTTATTTTATTATTATTTAGAAATACGATAGTGATAAGATTTTGTGCATATAAGATTGTTTCATATCCATTGGCAATACGTGTAAAGTATGGATAAATATTAAGGTTGGGCAAATCAAATTGAATTATACTGAAATAAATAATATATAATTGTATATGAAACAAACCTTATGAAAAAATTTAATTAAATGTATTTTCTTTGAAACAAATTAATAGGATCAAGAGGAACTTCAATCAAATATAACTTTTAAAACGAATATTGAATTGAACTGAAATAAATAATATCAAATTTTAAATTCATTCAAACAGATCAAAATAAAAAAAATCTCAGATATAAAAGTTAAATGGTATATTATGTTTTTCAAACTAAACAATGAAACAATAATCAAACCGAAATCTGAAATAAACTTAAACAAAAAGTAATTTAAACCGATAAAAAATGAATAAAATAATATAAATTTCTATATGAATGTAGAATTTGAATCACTTTAAAGTTTGTTCAATCCATGGTTCCATGCATTCTGGTGGGTTTTCTTCTCATTTGCAAACTTCTTGAAAATAAAGTTCTTTGAATTTGTATTTTTTTTTATAACCTAAAAGTTTATCGGGTTTTGTCTGACTATATCTCTTAGAATATTGGAGAAATCCATGTGAATACCGCTTCCTAAATGAGATTCAAACTTGGGTTGAATTTTGTTCTCTTCATTACCTTTTGAACCATCTAATCTTGGATTTGAAATTGTATTTTTGATTTGAAAAAAAAATATCTTTTAAAAAATAAAACACTTCGAACACATATTTTTTGAATCATTCAGTTCCAACCCACGTATTGGTTAAATATAAGAAAATTACAACTTTTTTTAATTATGATTATACCATTTTACATTTTGTATATACTTTTATTATAGAATTTTTATTTATTTATTTGCTTGTGCGCATTTATGTCCAATTAGATTGGAATATTCTAATTACTTATGAGCTAATTTCGATTAGATTATAATAGAATGGAGATACCAAGAATTAATGGTTATTTTCTAAATTTCAATTTTATTTTCCGTTGTAAATATTCTTCTTAAAATTTTCTAATCGATAAATATTGATGAGGAAAAGAGTATAAAAGAATTAAAAATTAGTATGTTGATTCGGTAAATTTTATGAAATAGGTTCAAGCACGTGCGAGATGTTCACATGTGCGGCCATATCTGAGCTGATAGGATTGGAATTGCAACCCCTCGTGTTGCGTGATATAACCCAGATTTATAAATCTCTTATTAAAAAAAGCGTCTATCAAAGGTTTCAAATTTCATTTGGGATCACTCTCTCGCAGATTTTTTTTTTTGTCAAAGTTCTCTCATAGATTTTCTCCGACTCTTCAATTTCACAGAGGTTTTACCCGAACAATGGCAATGATGCCGCCATTGCTGAAGCTCGTATTCCTCAATGGTCCTAGAGAAGGCGAATTCCTAGAGTAGAAGTTGGGATCTACTGTTCGGGTTGGTCGAATCGCTCGAGACAATGATCTCTCCGTCAAGAACGTCGGGATATTCACGAAGCACCTTTGGGTCGAGTTGGAATCTGGAAAATGGATGATTCGAGATCTTGGATCATCGAACGGGACTCAACCTATTTGCCTCGGACATGCCGTTAGATCTCTGCCATGGCGATACTATCAAGCTCGGTGAGTACACATCCATTGCGGTGAACCTTGAATTCAGGAAGGCGTATTTTCCAAGCGAATAAGCTTCTTTCGAGGCCACGAAATAATAGATGACAAGCCGTTGTACCTATCGAGTCGGTTCACGAGAAACCGATGAAAAAAGTTAGATCCACAAAGCAAGGGAATGAAGGTAACAAAGAGAATGACAGTAAGTAAGAACTGCCAAGGAGATGTAGGGTTTTGAGAAGTAAAATAATGGAGGAATGACAGAGGAGGTGAAGATTTTTGAGGAAAAATATGAGATTAAAATCAATTCTAAGGTTAGAGGACCAGGAAGAACATGGGCATGGAAAATTCATGTCTGAATGGAGAGAATGTAGCAATTACTAACACGGAAATGGATGTTGGCAGCAAAGAGGAAAAAAAGGGTAATTCTAGGGTTCGGAGAAACATTAAAAATACCCAAAGTTCGTGTCTAGATTAAGGCAATTTGGAAACTGGGAATATCACAGAGGGAGTGGAGGATTCAGAGGTAAGATACTAGAAGAGAGTAAGTCGTGGAGGTGAGGAACAAGAAGATTGAAACTACAAAAAAATTGAGTTCAGAATTAGGGAATGTTGGGAATGCTGATACTGAATCAGAAACTGCATTCCAAGTTTTAGAGAAGTAAGAAGAGAATAAAGTGAATACAAGGGCAATCAGAAGCAAGAAGAACGGGATTCCCTGGTATTCATACTTGGAATAGGAGAAGGTCAAAAACCAAGCCAGAAAAAGACGTGCATGCAAGAAGAAAAAGGAAGAGAAGCCACTAGAGAGTAAGACCATAAGGACACTTATGTAGGAGAAGAGACTTGAATCTTTACCATTGAAGAAGGTATGGCGAATGGAGAAGATATGAGTTTACTAGAAGAATGTCTTGACTGATCAATTGATAGGGGAATAGATTGTAGTGAAGCATTTAATGATGATAGATGTAAAGAGAAGAATGCATTAGGAGAAGAGAACAAAAACCCTAATGTGAGAGAAGAAACAAAGGACTTGCAAGATGTGGATTCACTTTAAGAATGTCATTACCATGGTTCAATTGACAAAGGTGGAGACTTTAGATGTGATGACGAAAAATGTACTAATTTGTCCTACGTTAATAGTTTAAACCAAATGGAGATAGATTTTGGGAAGATTACACTAGACGAGTGGTTTGATTTTATGGAGATTCATCTTCAAAAATCAGTAATTGAAGAGATAGAGAAGATGATTGCAACCATGCCAAATAAAACTCATAGAGTTTATGAATATATCGTGATACAGAAGAAAGTGAAGGAGATAAGGGTTGTTGGGTGAATCGATGAGAGAATGTGTTTTATTGATATGGTGAAGATCCCTTCCATCATAACACATTCACTACTAGAAAACACGGAAAAGGTGACGCAAAAGGTGACGCAAAATTTGCGTCACTAAAATGGTGACGCAAAAGTGACGCAAATAGTGACGCAATATTTTCGTCACTAAAGCGTCACTAAATAGTGACGCAATAGTGACGCAAATAGTTGCGTCACTAAACGGTGACGTAAAAAATAACGCAAAATTTGCGTCACCAAAAAAGGTGACGCAAGAGTGACGCAAATAGTTGCGTCACCCTTTGGTGACGCAATTTAGTCACCGTTTAGTGACGCAATTGCGTCACTATATCTGTATTTTATTATTTATACGTACAAATACATACATATATATATATATATGTATATATTTTATATATACATATATATATATATGTATGTATTTGTACGTATAAATATACAAATATTTCCATATAAATATAAATTTTATATATACGTATATTATATATATATATATGTATTTGTATGTATAAATATACGAATATATATATAAAACGTAAATTTTATGTATACGTATATATTATATATATGTGTATTTGTATATACAAATATACGAGTATTTTATATATAAATGTGTATTTTACATATACATATATATATTATATATTTATATATATATCATCATATATATGAATATATATGGATCCCAGTATATTCCACGTATTATACATACAAACATATGTTATGTATATAAATATATATTTTATGTATGTATATATACGTACAAATATATACGTATATATATATATATATTTGTAAGTATAAATATTTGTATATGTATATGTATTAATGTAGTAATATATCAGAAGTTTAACTTGGATCAGTTGGTTGGTTGTCAATTGGAACTCTAAAGTTAAGCGTGCTTGAGCTGGAGCAGTGGAAGGATGGGTGACCTCCTGGGAAGTGGATTTCGAGGATTCAATCTCAGAGTTTCCGATTCGGCTTAAGATCGCGGTTGGAGGTTAGAGGTCGGGAATAGGGTATAGGGTTAGATTCGGGATTAAAAAAAATTATTTTTGAATCCAAAATACGTTTTAGTGACGCAATAATTGCGTCACCTTTTTGAGTCACTAAATAGTGACGCAATTGTGTCACCAAAAGGTGACGCTAAAAGGTGACGCAATTGCGTCACTATTTAGTGACGCAAAAATTGAGTCACTATTGCGTCACCCTTTGGTGACGCTTGGTGACGAAATCTGAATTGGTGACGGTATGAATGGTGACGCTTTTGGTTGCGTCACTATTGCGTCACCTTTTGAAAAGGGTGACGCAAAAATATAAAAGGGTGACGCAAAAGTTGCGTCACCCTTTTGCTGTTTTCTAGTAGTGATTCCAAACTATAACTTATTTGATGAAGATAGATATGACTCTTTATACGGTAGGAATTGTCATGTTGGTTAGAGTCTTGAATGTAATTCTTTATTTGCATTTGTCTTTAATGGAACTAAACATATAAATATCTATTAGTTTTTATGTCTTATTCAATTTAAATATGATTATATGTTACTCCATTTAGACCGATTCAATATTGTAATAATTATATTATGTAAAAGGTTTTGAATTGGTACATTCTCCTATGAAAATGAGAGAAATTTGATAAATGGGAAAGAGCTATATTGTCATGATGACATACAATGCAAGAACGGAAAATTTACAAAATTATGTGTAAACAGTAGAACTCAGTAAAAGTTAATGATAGAAGCCTGATCCAAAAAAATATTGTCAAATAAATTTCCCTGGGAAAAATTCAAGAAATATCAAGGGGGAAAATGTAATTTAAGAATATTATTGGCACATTCAATAAATTTCAGAAAATATGGAACCAAATATTAAATAAAAAACTTTTATGTCCTCAAAATGAAAATTATCATAACTATCCTGCTAGGGTTATGGAGACTATAAAGCACTCAGGTTCGCTTCTATCCTCTCAACAAAAACCCTAGCGGCAAAATCGAATCAGGAATTGTTGTCTCCTTCGAAGATCCAATCATGGCGGAAGTGGAACCTGAGGTCGCGACCGGACAGCCCAAGAAGAGAACATTCAGGAAGTTCTCCTTCAGAGGAGTGGATCTGGACGCTCTCCTCGACATGCCCACCGATCAGCTCGTCAATCTCTTCCAAGCCCGTGCTCGCAGAAGGTAATAACGCTCGCGGAGACATTTTTTTTTTGTCTCTTTCTGTTCTTATTCTCCCCTATCTTTTTTTTTTCTTCGACATTAGTGGGTTTTGGTCTGATGTTTTCTCTGTCTTCGGGGTATGATGAAATCGTAGGTTCCGGAGGGGTCTTACGAGGAAGCCACTGGCTTTGATCAAGAAGCTCCGCAAGGCGGTAATTTACTGATCCTCTCTTTGGTGGTGTAAGGTCGTAATGATTATGCTTTACATCTGAAGGGTCTCACTTTGAATCTTTGGGATCTTCAAATGACCTGTTAGCTGGTTCATTCAATCTAGATGCGTTATTTCCCATGTTTATTGAAATAGTCCTTAGTTAGATCTCTTCGTTTGAAATGGCTTGAACTTGGAACCGTGGATCTCAATCGCCTTTTGAGGCAGAGCTCGTTCTCTGTGTATACGCATCTCGTGTCAATCAATGTTTTAGACCCATGTAACATTGTTAGATGTTCTTGTCAGAAATACTTCTTTGCTAGATGTCTGCATTTGAACCCTAAATTTCAATCACCTTTGAGGCAGAGCTCTTTCTCTGTTCTTGTTGCATACCAATGTATACATCTTGTGTCAGTCCATGTGTTAGACCCATGTAACATTGTTAAGAAATAGATTCAACTTACATTTCCACATGATCTTCTTATCAGAAAAGGGATGCGCCTCAGGGTGAGAAGCCCGAGCCAGTTAGAACTCACCTCCGAAACATGATCATTGTTCCGGAGATGATTGGAAGCATTGTTGGTGTGTACAATGGGAAGACTTTCAACCAGGTTGAGATCAAGCCCGAGATGATTGGTCATTACTTGGCCGAGTTTTCCATCTCATACAAACCCGTCAAGCACGGTAGACCCGGTGTTGGTGCTACTCACTCCTCAAGGTTTATCCCTCTGAAGTGAAGAATTTCCCAGTGCTCTATAAGACCATTTGCTTATTGCACTATGTTAAACTTGTTTCTTATGACTGTTCTGGATGCTTGATAATGTTAATGTTCCTTCAGGATTTTATATATTCAAAGTTGGAACCTTTTGGTTTTGAAATCCAATGTTTTGCATCTTGCTTGCCCTGCTCTAAAAGCTTTAAATCAATAAACTTTATCAAAACTAGAATTATAATGAACAATTTGTATGCTAGAATAAGCAAAAGAATAAAAAGATTTGTTAGCATGATGCTGCAAGAGAGGAAGAGCCATCTGTTTATTCTCAAACAATTCCTAAATCAAGAACTGAAGTCTGCAAACGCGAGGGCTTATTGCATCTCCTGTTAGCTTCGATAAGCTTCAGTCGGAATCTTTATGTTTTCTTGCTGAGGAAGCAACCTGGCTTGAGATACCTTATGGTGTAAGTAAGCGGGAGAAGGGAATGCAAATATATTCAGAGCAGAGATTTGCGACTGTAAGAGAGGACCATGACAAAGTCCTTGGCTGAGCCACCGACCAAAGGGCTTAGCCGTTCAGAGACCGGAGCTTTCTGGACCCACCAATCCCGTAAGCTATGTAGCCTCAACGACGAATGAAGCGGCTCACCTCTCAGGCTTATCTCCACCTGCATACCCAGAAGAAGAGGAGGAGATGTTTAGAGAGAGAGAAAGAAGAGAGAGAAAGAAGAGAGAGAGAGAGAGAGAGAGAGTTTACCTCGGCCTCGCTTGCAAGACTGAGCTTCTTCACCAGATACTTCTGGATATACGAAACGGGTAAGTTGGCATCTCTGTAAACACAAAGGCAGAGATGATCAGATTCGTCTGGTTCCTGTTTTGAATTACTTTTGTTTGCAAGAGGATTGAATCCTAGGAAATGACTATTCTTGATTTGATGAAAAACAATAAAAAAAATACATAGATGCATATGGAAGGTGGATTCAAGTTTGAAGTATGATTGAAGATAAGTAAAAGGAACATACTTAACCCTCAAGTAGCAAGACGATATCTGCGGTAATGGTGCTTTCGTACCCCTGAAAAGTTCAAGATGATCACTTTCCCGGCATTCCCAGAAGAAGTAAAAAAAATATATTGACAGATAGGAGAAGAGAGAAGAGGGAAAAGATTAGAAAAAATAATCTTACTGATTCTCTGAAGCAACCAATGAAAACCATACTGGAACATTTCTTCCTTCAGCCTTGTCATTTGCTTCCACAGCAGTAGCCTCTTGTGATGTAACTATCACCTCAGGAACAGACTCATTCTTCTGAACAATGCCAAGTATCTTTCTGAGCTTTCGAGGTCTTAATGAAGGAGGAGAAGAACAATTTCCATTACTTCTTCCCTTTTGTTTGGGGACAGAGGTTTTTGCTTTGTCATTTTCAGAACTAGGGGCCGATTTTCCATCTTCTTGACTGTTAGATGGTACTATTGGCTCTACAGTCATTTGATCCGAGGCATCGTCTCTCACGGGCTTTCTATCCAACGAGGGCTTACTCTCCGGTTCATTACTTTTACCGAACTTTGTTTTATCTGCAGCTTCGGCCAAGCAACTCAAGGGTTTCCAAAGATTGAATGGGAACTCTTCATTCTCTTGTATGGTGTTTTTCTTTGGCATCTCTCCCTCAAATGGTACTGCTTCATAATTCTGCATTGACACAGGTTTGTGATGCATTAGCTCATCTCAGCAAAATAGAATGTGCTATACACAAGCAGTTACAAAAACATACAGTGTATGAGTTTTAGAGAGACAAGACAGGGGTTTACTCACCAATCTATGGTCTTGTCCATTGTCAGGAAGAATCATTGATACAGACTGAATCTTGGGAGCATTTCCTGCTTTGTTACGAGGCTCTTCCTCATTAAGCATATCAGATTCCAACCGCACATCATTCTTTTCAGGGCTAGGCTTTGATTTCCTTCTACCTGCCCAATGCTTTGGTAATCCTCTAGGTGAGATCTTAACCTGAAGAACATCTTCCACTTTCTCACCATGATTCCCCACAATGACCGAATCAGATACCGAATGAACACGAACTGTTTCGTGGTCCAGGTTTGAGACTTTTGTGGTATCAGCATCTGAACCAGCGACGAGTGAAGATAGAGATTTTTCCTTTCTTCTGGAGTTTGACAATGGATCTTCAGAAGTTTCGGTTTCTACCTTACTATTTTCCCCATTTTCAGGGAAAAGTTTGAGCCTCAGATCTTGCAAACTGTGGTCGGGTCTGCATCCATGGCAGCACATATTTTTTCAGATCAAGAATTTACACCAGGATTCCTAAAGATAAAATAAGAATACACTCTGTGACTTCTTTCACGAATGGGTCATAGAGTTCAGAGCTTGAAGTGCTCGTTTCAGCATCAAGGAGAGTAAATGTCAATAATATTAGAACCAAAGGAGGAGGAGAAATCAAGATTTAATTTTGAGAGTTTAAGGGCTTGTTTTTAGCAGAAAAGAATGCAAATATCAAGAAGTAATCGAGGAGAGCAGAACAGGCGAAACTCTTTTGTCATCAAAAGAATTATTAAGACAAGAAACAGATATGAACGTGTGGGAGAATATGAAACCTGAGTTTCTCGAGAGGAGCACAGCCAAGATCAGCATTGCAGACAGGACATGAATCAAGATCCTCCTCTGTTATCTTGTCATAAATGCACTTCCTGCAAACTGTTCACAGCATTCAAAACATTTCCCTAAACCAGCAATGCTAAACTAAAACATGCTTTTAGATACAAAGGCACGGAAACTGGCAAGATTCTATGTATGTCAGAGGATTTCAACAACAGAAAGATAACACTCAGATTCTGACAAGAAAATGTGGAAAATGAAGCAGTTGTCCAGAGAACAAGAGATCAGTGATGAGTTGGGACTTTCGAGACTCTACTGTCAACAGAACATAAATAAGACCCAATACGAGCAAATGACTCAAGGCAACTCATATAATATGTGTACTAACCCCAAGAGAAGAGACAAGAATATACAAAGACAGAATCATTGCTTAGCAAAACAGTGAACTCTGATGAAGTACCCCTATCATACAGTCTGTATATACACTCGTATATGTCTCCATGTATATATATATATATATAATATTAGCACAACATATCAAACTATAACAAAAGAAACAGTTTTTCCATTGCTCAAGTCACTGGATAAAGTCTTCCCACCTAAAAAAACCCGAAGCTCCTTTTTTCTAGTGTTGGATGTGAAATCAAATACTTTAATCTACAACTACGTAATGATATTCCAATAAAAAATAAGAAGAAGAAGAAGAATCTACGAGAGAATCGTATGGAACAACCGAGCCGACCTAAATAGAAAATCAAGAAAGAAGAGTGCCAACAAAATAAGTGATGTCAACAGAGCAGAACTGGTAAAAAGACGAGGAACAAAACCGCAATGAGAACGAAATAGGAACAAAACCCAGATCAGAATCCGAACAGAAACGCCATCAAATCACTTCAGAACCCAGAAAAAGTCTGAAATAAAGGCGACGAAATCGAAAGCCAAAACGAAAAGAGGGCTCACACGTGTGGAGGCACTCGGAGATGGTGGTGGCTCGATCGAAGAGATCGTTGCAAATAGGACAAGTCAAGCATGTCTTCAGCTTCTCCTTCTCCAGCTTTACCTTCATCACCATCTTCCTCTGATCGAATACGCCCCCAAAAAAACAACCAAAAAACGGAAAAAACCTGAACTTTATCGATCGGCGTAGCTCAACATGGTGCATGTGAGAAACCCAGAAACGAGAGAGAGAGTTTTTTTTTTGTGTGTTCTTCGTCTAGGGCATTCTTCTTCTCTCTCTGTTTGGCAGATAAAATCGACGACTCGAATCGAAGCCGTGGGTAATTTCTCGCTCGCTCTCAGTTTGCGTTTCGCTCTGTTTGGTTCCCGAGAAAATTCTGAAAAGAGAGGGATTCTTGACGTGGGTATGTCGAAGTGCTTCGCGAGGGTCGGCTCGAGACCTCGCACAAATAGCTAAAAAACGTGAGGTTAAAATAAAGGAATTTAGGTAAATTATATAATTTTCTAAAAATTTATAAACTTAATACATATTTTTTTCTGAATTATTAGACATAAAAAACAATATGTAAAAAATAAATAATAGGTTTTAATTTTTCATTTTGTGCAGATTTCGTATTAATGAAGAAACATTTTCCGGGATGATATAACATAAAAATATTAAGCCCTAGTAAATTCATTGTGGGAATATACTACATTCCAAATTAATTAGTTGTGCTGTTTGTAGTGATTTATTTGTATTATTAAGTTTAAAAAAAATCAAATTAAATTTTCTAAAGCTTTAATAATGTCATTAAAAAACATGAAAATAAACTTTGATGAGAAGTCAAAGCAGAGAGGCATGCACGTAAACTTATCACACAAATGCTTTAAATAGTAAAAACATTGCATTTCTGTTTAAAAAAAAAGGAACCATTTCATTTCCCTAAAAAAAGTATTTTGTAAATTTTTTGATTAATTAGAGAAATAAGAAGAAAATGTATATTAAAAAACAATTATGTGGGTCCTACCTATAAACGTGGATTTCAGGACAGGGAAAGCGAAAGTAACGGTCATGATGCGATCTTCGATCTCACGTTAGTTGCATGGAATAACTATTATTATTGGGGATTTTTTTCCGGTAATTATTCATAATTTTAATAAGTGTAGATTATATAATTAACCTAACCATAAACCATGTATAATTTTTAAAATTAAAATATTTTGAGCTAGACTAAACAAAACTGTTTTATTTTATTCTGTTATTAGTGTGTCATTTCCAAAATTTTGTATATATGATAAATAACCAAATTACACGTATTTTTCAACTAAATAAAAAAATTAGAGTTCGAATTACCATCGCTTAAAAGTTAAAACCACGTGGTATGGGCATACCACGGTAAATAGGGCTTGATTCACAAAATAACAAACCGGCCCATATAAGTTATGCGCCTATAATTGTATATGGGCTTTAAAATATTTTCTTCTATATTCGTTGGTGTTTTTACTTTTTGTTCAAAGGCCTTATTTTTGGAATACTTTTTTTTGGTAACGAAACCGTCTCACAACCCTTCGGACCTAACACCATCCGACCCCATGAATCGGACAACATCTCAGACGTGGTAATTGAAATATTTTTGGAATATTTCAATTATAATCTCTAAAACATCACAATCATATTGGTAAAAAAAAGTTTAATCGAGATCAAGACTCAAATTAATTTCGGATGAATATTTTTTTTTTAATTCGAGATTTGAATTCGGATAAGACAGACGTTTTGTATTTCTATTTCAGAACTAACCAAATTTGAATTATTGATAAGAAAGCTGTATTGAGAGTTCATATATATATATATATATATATGGAATTGTTCTTAATGGGTAAACTAATTTGTAAAATTGGACTCACCTCGTGGTGGTCGAGCGGTAGGCGCTCCTGGTGGCCAAGTCTCTTTGAGACTGTTAGGCGCAAGAGGTGGCCAGTTCAATTCCACAGGCGGGGAGGGAGAGACGCATTTATGCGTTACTCTAAAGGCTGCTCTCGGGCCTGGAGAGATGTAGGTTGGGCCGAATGCCTAGGTGAACTTCCCGGTTAACAAAATTTTTTTTTTTGTAAAATTGGTTAGCATTATGAATAACATCTCTATCAATTTAGAAATTTATTTATTTTTTCTCTATAAAAGTATCATGCCATGGTGACGAGACAAATATTTTCGACTAAAAATGTCTGACCACACATAAAATTATTACAAATATATAAAACAAAAATGTTAAACTGTTATCTGTCCAAATTATATATATCTTTACCGGGTTTTTTAAAGTTCAAAATACCTTGTTCTAAAAAATTGTGGATGTCTTCTTCTTATTCAAATGAAATGTATTTTCAAGCTTGTTAAATTCTTTATATATAAATTGTCAATGGAACGTTGATAACTTATCCACGGTCTCAACATTACATGGCAATGCACATTTTGTTATTGTTTTCACTATTATCCCTTTTGCTTCTTTATCTCAATAAATATTTTTCTTAGTCATTTTGCTTTTATTTTGTTATTATTTTTCGATAAAGTAAAAAAAAATACCTTGAGAATTTCATCGTTGCACCTGATCCAAGAAAAAGGTTGTGCATGCGGATCAAGTAGACTGCAATTATATATTAAAGTTATTACAAATAGATACTATAATTTATAACATTGAATATATATATATATATATATATATATATATGTGTGTGTGTGTGTGTGTGTTGTTGGGCACTTGGGTTAAACTCAAGACAAATAACATTCAGAACATCACACAAATTTCAAAGTTTGAATATATAAATCTAATCTATAATTTTAAAAAGTAAACATGAATATTACATCACTAAACTTCGAACTTTGTCCAAGTTATACATAATTTGATTTAAAAACGCATAACAACCCCAATAAGAAACTTAAACGTTGACCTTGGTTAAACATTTTCAATTTTTTTTATAATTTATTTAGAATTTAAATTTAAAATTAACTTTCTATAATTTATAGGTTAACTTTTAACTACTAAATTAATATGACAAAAACTTCAGGCACAAAATTCTAAATTTTAAATTCCAAAATTAATTTGGACTTTGATGCAAAATACCTAATCGTCACTACATAAAATTATAATTGAAAATGATAACGTGACACATAAATTGAGACATAAAATTATAAAATATTTTGAAAATTTCTTCTCGTGATAGGCAAAATAGGGTACAATAACATAATGACGATGAATTGAAAGACCCATGAACATGCACATGGTATTGTTCCATGCCCCTCCCATGGGTCCTGTATTTAATAAAATCTTCTCCCGCTTTAAGAAAATGCAATATTCGTAGATTCTCAATTTATAATATACTTTGATGAAAATAATTGAACGATTTTTAGATTTTTGATAATCCTTTCGAGGTTCAACATGGAATTCACAAAACCACAAAATCTATTTCTCATAGAAAAAATAAGTACTAATAAAAATTGATTACTAAATTTTTACCAAAAAAAAATTGATTACTAAATACAATATATATACCTCTATAATAAAAGAATAAAGAATGAAAAATAAAGAATAATATAGAATTAATTATATTATATTCAAGTAAGATAAACTACGTAATATCTAAGTCCTATAAATTTATTAACCAGTAAAATTTGAACATTATATAGATCAACAATTAATAACATATAAATGTAGTGTATTTTCCGAATTTTTCATGCATCTCTATTTTAAATCATTCATCTTATTATTATACATAAATTATATTCACATGTAAATTTTTTTCCACCGCTTTTTTGTGTGTGTAAAAGGTGTCTTAATGATATGGATATGTGAGATCAATCATGTCAATTTTTTCCACGCAATTTGTTTCCTTTATTTATATTTTATAATAAGTTTATATTATTAAAGAATTAGCTAACTTAAAAATAGGAATATCTGGTAATATACTAATATCATATAAAGATCGAAAGAAACAGCAAGCCATTTTTTTTTAATCAAAGTGCAAATATCAGAATTAGCTTTTGGATGAACTTATTATAACACAGAAGAAACGACAAAAAGCGGACTACGGACCAAAATATGCATCCGAAGATGCATATACATACCCGTGGATGTATGCACATGCATGTATATATGTGTACGTAAAGATTGATCGTCATTAAAAAAGACACATGTTCGGCAATATATATGACACAAACACAGAGATTGTAAGTTCACATCTTTCAGGTAATAAATACTATGCCTATATATCCATCAAATCTTAAAAATTACAGACACATCTGGAAAAAAAAAGTCACATGAAATCAACAAAATACAAATAAACTTGTAAAAAAAAACCCATATTGTCTTCTTTCATTGATCTGATCTTGGGTAGTTCTTGTTGGTTCAAGATCTGTTCTTGCACTTCTCCATAGCTCTTGGCGCTGAAACCAAATCAGAGGGAAAACGATAAGCTTTTTTTTTTTTTACCAAATTTTTTTAAAAGAGATTAAGATATGTAACAAAGAGAAGAATATACGTACCAAGTCCTATAGCTTCGGATCCTTTCATTATACGCAAGCGTTTGCATGACTCCACAAACATTCTGGAAAAAATAAATTCGGGTTTCGATTTAGACATTGGTCCATAGTTACGATCATTAATTCCTTATATGTATATGTATATATATATATATATATAACATAGAATTTATTGTGTTTTAGCCAATAATAACAATGACAAGTTTGGATTTCGCCAGCTATATATAGATGAGGTGAGCGTTTTGAATCTTTTGATCTTTTAAGATCCAACCTTGTCCCATATGCCAACCAATGCATAGTTGTGCGTATTTATTACACATGGAATTCCTTGGTTGTTATTCATGCATATATATATATATATAATTAAATAAATGCAATAAATTGGATTATAATAATAATTAACGTAAATGAGAATAATGATGCTGGTGAAGGAAAACTCACTGCCATGGAACATCTCCCACGAGCATCCAGTCACCATCCTTGTCCTCGTAGCTTGGCACATACTCAGAACTGTTCAACAGATCCATCAACTTGCTCTCATTCATGAAATCTATCATCCCTTGTGATCCGTAGTTCCCTTCAACACACATTCACAGTTGAATAATCTCAGTTTGTATGTATGTATATATTATATATTTTGGTTATAAAGAACTAAAATTTGTCACGTGTGTGTGTGGACATGGACCTATAGAATATACGGATTGCAATATTCTTGTTTCTTTAGCAACTATATAACCCTTCTCTCCCTCTCTTTTTTTTTTTTTAACCACTTCTCTCTCCCTCTCTCTCTCTCTGTATGGTTATATATGAGAGGATATAATTATATATACGTGTGTATGTGTAATGTATATGCGTACCCATGGTGAAGGAGCTGAACATTTTGGCCAAAGCATCAGAGAGGTCTTGGTAGCACTGGTAAATCTTGAGGTCGACCTTCCTTAGGTAAGGAGCTCCGTCCATGGAGACCTTCACGAAGGCCTTCTCCTCCTCCACGGCACTGCTGCTCTTCTGCTGAGCCATCATGTTCTTCCTGTAGTTCCTCACCGGCGGCCACCCCACCACTTGTGCCCTACATTCAATATAACAATTATATATATATATACGTTGCATATATATTATACACACACATATATATATATATATATGTGTGTGTGTATATACCTTGTTCAAACATCATATGTAGTGGAATCGTGTGTTTATGATAATATGTTCCACGGAAAGGAACATTTTAATTGGATTCTTAGAATGAATTCATGCTCAAAGGGGTGCGTATATGTTGGGAAAAATTAACATCTTTGACAATACGAACATCGAATATTATCTTCTTCCCAAAAAATTCAAGTATGATGCCTTTCAATATTAATCTGAAACCCCTAGATCGACACTAGTATAGTTCTTATATAGATCTGGAGATCGACTAGTTATTTCTCTCCATCGGTTTCATAAATCAATATTACTTTAGGTAAATTAATCTTGAAATCACTCGAGTGTTTGGAAAATTTTATTTTTTTGCATCTTTTTTCTGTTTCTGTGTTTAGTCATTCATCCTCTAGGGATAGATTCTTGAAATCAATAAGTAACTCAAGATCAATACTATATATACACATATATATATATGCATTCGTACAAAAAAAGACAAGGGGACTTACTTAGCAGGAGGCTTATTCTTGTCCTTGGTTGCTCCGGCAAAGTTCTTGGGATCACCAGCGTTAAGATCCACAACTCGGCCTTCCTCGTTTGTCTGAAGATTCAGCTTCAGATCAACTGTCTCAGAGAAACCTCTCTTGTTCCCTACCGTCGCCGCCTTTGCTGGACTCTCCACCACCGCCTCCGCCTCTCCTCCTCCACTTCCGGGGAGGCCGAGGCAGAGCTCGGTCTCCTTCAGGTTCATCATCTCTCCTATCATGTTTCTGGATCTTCAATTCTCTCTCTCTCTCTCTCTCTCTCTAGATATGGATTTGGTTTTTGTTGTGTTTGTGTTGAGATTTTTGGTAAGAGGGGAAGAGGAAAGGGTGATAGAGGGGCAATAATATAAGGGAGAGAGGGGGGGGGGGGGGGGG
>NW_010966665.1:271400-286599 GCF_000463585.1 Tarenaya hassleriana
AAAGTATGAGGGAGAGGGGGGGGGGGGGAGGGGAGTGTGTGTGTGGGGGTTGGCCTGTTGTGTATGTATTCGTGTATCTGCATGTGCATGACTGCATGTCATTGCTTCTTTCTCTTCTTCATTTGTGGGTTCTCGACACGTGGCTTAAATTAGACTTAGATATCTTTATTTATAGCTCCATCGGTGAATTGCGTACCGTGTCAATGTTATTTACAGTATATATACTCACTCTCCTCGCTTAATTTCTTTAATAACATGAGAATTCCAGCCGCTACCTTTTGGTCGCGTTGTTCACGAACCCACGATGTATACGAGAATACGAGAGATATAAACCAACCATATCTAATGGACGAAAAGGAAATCAGTAAAGAGTTAAATCTGCAACCTCTTGGATAAAAGATGAAATATTTGGCAACTTTCATAGTTTCCACCCAAATTTGGATAATTCAATTGGTAAATATAGAGATACAAAACGTCTGTTCCACGCCGAATTCGAATCTCGAATTTGGGGAGGGAACATAGAATCCAAATCAATTGGATAATTCCCACTCCCAAGATTAATTAAAGTCGTAGTCTAACGTACCCGATTACCTAAAAAATATTCTCATGGGTTTCCTCCTCCTAATTTTATTATCTAATATCTACGTAAGATATACATCCCTAATTAATACGTGTTTATATATATATATATATTGATTACGGGAGGTGTGAAGTGAAACATATTTCATTGTCCGAATGAATATTCCATGCATATTGCCCTTTTTATTGAATATATTGCATCTATAAGGGCATGATAGATAGATGTATCCACAAAAATGTGTATATATATACATTTTTTGGTTTAACACATAATTGATAATATATTTATAAGACGTAAATAACTCATATTTGTCCCGAAAACTCAACAAAATTGGTATATTAGTGTATCTTTTAATCCGTTGAATTATATCGTTGAACTATGTATTATTATATATAGACAAAATGTATATATTTAGTAGGTTTAAATTGTATTTATTATATAAAGTTTCATAGTTACGATCCGATTAAATAAACATATCTTTTGAAGGACACATGTGATTTATTGAATTTAAAAGTATAGTTTTTTACTAAAAAAATTGTAAGAGACTTACATAAATATTGGCAATTGCAAGCAATTACCATATATGGCTAAAGGACATTCATATAATATTACCGGATACAATTTTCTATAATTACACAGTTTCTTCCCCTCTGTATGCCTATATATTTTTTAATTAATTATTTTTTGCCACTAACTAATAACATTTGCTTATTTCCTATTTATTAAACAGTCTTTTGGTCAACTGTTCATCACATGTACTGCAAATGGAAATGGGCAGTAAAATTCAGTTAATCGAATTTATACAATTCATTATTTATTAGGCTAAAAATCGCTGACGTGGACAAAGAATATATACAATGCACTCGGGTAGGATCAATTACTTGAATGACGACCTTTTTCATTGATTTAATTTGATGTATATGTCCGTATAAATAAAATTTTAAAAATCGATATGAATTTCAGTAAATATTGATGTAAAGAAGATATACATGTGATTAAAAAATTCATATGTTTCATGTTTTATGTTTGGTTTATATTTCTATTTATTTAATTTTATTCTTCATTTATTTCGTTTTACCAGAATTATTAGATTTGTTTTTCGTTTCCAATCTTGTATTCAGTGGTAAGTTTTTATTAATATAATTATTTATCTCAAAATGGGGAAGTCAACATCCCGTAAAATAACTGATGCATGAGCTACCGTGACTAATACAACAAATAATTAATTTGATTAATGATAATCTGTTAAATATAATTATGATTTATGACAATTTCTCTCAACATCTTCCTGAATTTCCGTGGAAATTGTTCTGAGTCTTCTGACAGATTTGAGGAGAAACTCAGAATAATAATAATAATAATAATGTCAATTGATGATTATAATATTCCGAACTACAATATGAACAATTAATTAAAGAAAGATTGTTCCCGGAACCTTCAAATCATGTATTAATCACATGAGCAAATAATTCGACCCACAGAAAAGGGCCGATATTCATGAAAAAAAATATTAATTTGCATGACAATTAAAGCTTATTTTCATTTATTAGAATAATAATAAATTTATATCATTGATATGGCAAGTTAATCATTGGATAGTAATGGAATATGACTAATTAAAAAATAAAAAATAATTAAAAATCTGTGTGATTTCCCATTGCTTTTTTTTAGGCTAAGGATGGTGAAAATAACGTAAACAAATAACAGTTATATATATACAAAAAGAGAAATTCATAAAGTAATTATATCTAATCTTCTTATATATTAAAAATGAATATACACTAATATCGTTAATATGATCGTTTAACTTGATTAACCGATTATCTATCCCTATTAATCTACTCATATTCAAATTTTTATTATAAAAGACCGTCATAAGGTTAAATATATTAAATTTCAAAATCCGTAAACATTTTACAGTATGAATTTTATTTTGTTATAACTCGCTAAAATTATTTTTTATTTTAAAATTTTAATTGTTGGGTAATGTGAGTGACTTGGAAGCATGGATGGTGAAGAGCGAGAGACAGGTCACATCCAATGGAGAAGTGAGGAACATCTCAAACCCAAGGTCGTGTCTTTTGCCTTGTCAACATCCCTCACCCCCTCCATTTACCATTGTTTCCCTCACAACCCCCACCCCCCAAACCCTATTTATTAATAATATATTTTTTCATATTTAAAATCCATATAGATAAATCATTTGAATTATCTCTCTCTATGACCAAAAAAAAAAGGAAAATGAAATCAATTTCTTATCTTCTCTTGTAACATCGTCTTAGACGACTTCCCAACCACATCTTCCTTTCTACTTGAACATCTCTCGAGAGATGATATAACATATGCATTTCCCTTGGCCTCTCTTCTTCTTCTTCTTCTTTGATAATTGGTGCGGTCTCCTTATATTTTGTATGTGTGTATATATATATTCCCCATTTAGACTCATTTGATTCTTTCCTTCTCTTTTCACATTCATAATCCATCGTTTAATCCTCAATTCCCAAGCAGTTGATGAATTTTCTCTATGTATTTTCACATTAGTAGTTCTCCTATATATTATTATTTAGTAGATATTAATTATGGAGGTGGAGAAAAAGTGTTTGGAGTCGTTGAGGTTTGTGTACAAGGCACATTTCTTTCTAAATCTTGTGTATGTGATGAATGTTAGGTATGTTAATACGATTAGGTATACTAACATTGTTTTCATGTTAGATGTAATAATTAGTTCACACTTACAAGTGCGTCCCAAATTATATGCAATCAACTCGATCGATAGAACTACATTGCGTAAAACTTAAAACCTTATATGATTAAGATAATTTGCATACATCTTATAGATTAGGCAAAGCGAATTACCGAATTCAAGAAGAAAAATCGATAACATTTCAACTCCATGAGTTTTTTTTTTTTTAAATGGGTTGACTACTAGAAAATTTGATATACCTAAAGATGGTATATATATATCAACACACTCGTGGAATGTCCAAAACATGTTGAATATGATGAGTCCAAAATCATGTGAAACATTAAGGTAAGACTAGAGTGGTGCAAGGTAGAGTGATTGGTAGATGTGGATTTCGGGATGGTCCGGGTTATATTGTTAAGCCGCTTTCAAAGCTCATCTCTCTTGGATTTATTTGCACATAGCTCTTGTGGCCTCTCTTGTGACCACAACATACTGCATATCACCACAAGATAAGGATAAAAACTTTGATTTGATTTAACACATTGCTTCGTGCCAAAGAACCCTAGAAATTTTCTGTTTACAAAGACTCATATCAGCATATATGTATCATGTATATATGTATGTGTGTGTGTGTGTATGTATGTATGTATGTATGTATGTATGTATGTATGTATGTATGTTCTCGTCGGGATAAAAGGATCCTACAGTGAAATTTACATGTTCTCGTCCACAACACAAAACTCGGAAGTAACCAAAGATATTTAAAATATATTCACTAATTCTACTGTCAATTACTCTTCAACCGTATATTATATATAAAAATCAAATAAACACCGTCGGTCCTGTTAATTATGATACGTACAATGTGTATGGGGTCATGGACAAAGGCTGATCTACACAAAATTTATTATCGGTCACTAATTTTTCGTTATTTTTATATAAATTAGTTTACACAATTAAGAATAACTTAAATTGTGCATATATCCGTGATTCTGGTACTATGGATGGTTATCTATTTTCTTCAACAATTACATGTGATATATAACCATATGATGTCTTAGTAATTTCTAGAAGAGATATATTGGTTTGGACAAAAGCAATACAGATAAACGTTTGGTCTAATAATAATTGAGAGTTTATTCATTAGATTTATGATTGATTTTTTTGTTTATTTTGCCTTAATAAGAATAATTTTGGCATTATATAAAAAACACCATTACTTTGCTATTTTTATTTCAACAGATATCTTTCTCCACCTATGACTATGTGGCCCAAAATATACTGTGATCACATTTTGATTTTATTTATTATAATGTTAAATTTATGGTGACCACACTAATTCATTATGTTCATACCTTATATATCTTACTAACCATTTGATTAAAACATCATAAATTTAATGTTATGAACAATAAAATCAATATATGACCACACTATATTTCGGGTCATATGGATCACATGGATCACAACTATAGAAGAGTATGTGTTGAAGTAAAAATAGTAAAGTAAATGTATTTTTTATAAAATCCCGAATAACTTCTTATTTTTTTTATAACCGGATGTATTGGGTCGAAACCATACTAATACCGGGACCGAGAGAACTTCTTGCTTTTTATTTTAAGAAACATGTAATTAAAATATATGAAGTAGAAAACAATAAAGTTGACATTTTTTTTATAATTGGTAACTTTATCAGGATTTTGACCCAACTAAATCTCGTAGAAGACCCGCAAAAGCCCAAAATTGCCATATTTGAAAATTGATTAATGATAATTCGGGATCAATTCTGATAAAATATCGTGTTTGATCGTTTTGAATATTTGCGACGAATGATATATGTAATGTTTTTTGCTCGGAAAATCGATCCGAATTAAATACATTGTTTCTAGTCATTAATGTGTCCATTCAAATAGTCTATATTTTGGTAAGTGACAAAACTTGGCAATGATATTCAAATACTGTCATTACAAAAGGCAGAAAACAAAAAGAAAAATACAAAAGGAAGAGGGGTTTCTTGTGCGTGGAGTTAACCCTAACCCTAGCCCTAATGAGCATACACACAACATTTTGAAATACTGAATCTGATTCGGATCTGAGTTGACCCGGGGGTTTTGGTATCTTACCATAGCAGAAAATGTCTCAATATGTAAAATTATTATACATGGCCCTACAAAAAATTATAATTAATTAATGTGCATAAGAGAATCTTGCCCCTAATAATATTATTCGTAATGTTGGTAGAACAAGGGACATTGGTTTGCAAGCCATGACAAGGGCTGACCATTGACCAGATGCACTTCTCTTTTGCTTTATTAACATATTTTTTTTTCTTAATTAAAGATTTTCCCAAAACGTAAATCTAATTCTTGATTAATCTATATGGTCCTCTCTTCTAATTAACGCAAGCTTTAATTCGCATATTCGTTCATTAGTAGAAAATTATTTTCAGCTTCTTGTTTTTTTTTCCTTATGTAAAAGTAACAAATAGTTGTAAAAGTTATTTCCAATCGATTTGGTGATCAGAGTAAAATTACATAAGCTAAGACATGGTTAGCAATAATACTACTTCATTAGGAGATTTTTTTTTTACTATTAAAAGGTGTTTTAAGGAATAATTAAAGAAAAATTCGTGTAGGCCCAATTGAGAGAAGGAAGCAAGAAAGAAAATTGTTTGGGCCAATTTGAAAGGCATGAAAGTTCAATTGTGCATGTCTATGACTCAAATTAATTAGTTTTCTATTGCCCCAAAATTTAAAATTTGATTTCAATGGTGCGGTAATAAAAGCGAAAAAAAATGTGCGGTTAATTTGATTTTTTGAATAAGAAGTTTTGTTAAATGGAGAAAACAAGAAATTTTTTCCCTTAGTAAGATGAGAGAGCGGTAATATTTTTAGACAAAACTCACTTATTGGCTCCTTTTAGTAAATTTGTGTTTATTAGTCATGTGACGGGAATATACTATTCAAGACTCTTATTATTCAAGGTTTATATCGAATTATGATAAGCAACTCCGTCTACTAAATTGTTTTTAATTTTTTTTGGCAAAAGTTATTAAATTTATAGAAAATCCCATAAAAATATACTATTTCTTTATCAAATCACAAATGAATCCATAAATTTTAAAATTTTCAAATAAATGCACCAAATTTTTTTATACTCGCACATTAAACAGACTTAAAGTCTTAGAATCTCACATTCAGCAAATCATGTTTGACTATAAACTTAATCGTATGACTTACAAATAACATTGTGTGTAAATGTTAGTAATGCAATCGCCGTTTCTGGCGATTGAGATCAATTGAAAAAATAATTGTTGGAATCGTAATTGTCCACAATGCAACAAAACGTTAATATTCTAACCGCAGTTAAAAGATTGCATTACGATAGCGTTTTCCAGCGTTTTGGTTAAATGACCAAAATACCCCTAAACTTAAATAATATATATACACATACATATTATATAATATATATATATATATATAAATTTATATGTGTATATAAAATATATAAATACATACACATACAATACATATATATATACATATATACACACATATAGATACATATATATACATATACATATACATATGCATACATATAGATACATATACATAGACATATATATATATATACATATATTTATATAAATATATATATACATAAATTATAAAAAATATTAATAATTTTGTTTGGTATTATGTTTGATATTGTTTGGTTTTACCAATAAATATTTTTAAAATATTTTTAATATTAAAATTATTTTTAAAAACAAATTAAATTAATAATAAAATTATATTTTAAATTTTATAATTAATTATTTAAAATTTTCATAATTTTTTGATATTAAATAATAGTAAAAAACTAACTAAAAATATTTTAAAAATGATTAGTATTGTATATAATAAAATGATGTTTTTTTTTTGCAATTTAAACCAAATCGCAATCGCAATTGCTGTCAACCAGTCGTTCTAAATCGCAATCACTCCCACTGGCAGTCGCTAACAACAGTACGAGTCAGTATCAATTGCCTTGAATCATCAGTACATAGTAAACGTCCGCAATTACCGCGATTGCGATTGAGATTCCACCAATCAACACCTATATGACAATAGTTTTAGATGACATTTTTACTTTAAACATGCTTATTAAAAAAATTATTTTGTCTAAAATACATTTATTTAATGGTATCTCTAATTATTACCTTGAAGCATGCATACTGTTGTTGACAAGTGATAAATTTAGAAAACCATATAGTTGTAAAAAATTACATTGAAAATCTAAAAACTTCATTTATTTTGATACAAAAAAGTTATGTTAAAACGTCATATAAAATTAAATTGAGAAAGTATATATATTTTATTTAATACATATATACACAAACATATATAAAATAATTCACAACATGTATATATACACACGTATACATTTACACATACATATTTATGGAGTTTGGGAACCTTATATCGAATTTATGGTTTAATGTGAAAGTATGGACGAGTTCGTACATTTTAACATTTGGTTTAAAGTTGATTTATTAATACGGGATTTAGTAGCGAGTTTGTGTATTTTTCATACGATTTTCTCTTAAATTTAATAGTACTTCGTACATGTGAATGCATGCAGACATACAATACAATCATCTATACGTACATGTATGTATATAATCGTTTACATGTAAGTTTTTTTTTTTTTGGTAAACGGTAAATTTTATATATATGTATGTTGCCCCAATACACTGAGTTACCTCCAAAATAGAGCAAAAGCGAAAGTATTAGAACCATAAGCTAAGAAAGATACATGTAAGTTTATTGATAAGAAAACTCGGTGTTTTGTCATTATATTATCTGAATACGAAAACAAATTTGGATCCTTTCACTATCAGAGATTGGGGATCACACGTGTATGTCTTTAGTTCTACAATTACGGTCTGGAATTCTTGAGTTGTTTTTCTTTCTTCTTGTTGGCCTTTTGTCCTTGGACCATAACTTTCAATAGTCTCAAACTTTGTCGGCAATCACGCGGCTATATATATATATATATATATATATATGTATATGTATATGTTCATACACATTTATACCCAAATAGCTGAAAAAGTGGAGCAATTATGAATTTGGTTGTCAATAAGGAAATTTCTTCGAAAATAGTTTATAGATTAGCAATGAATATTTAGGATTTCAAATTCATTTTGAACTAAAGTTTTGTGTGTGTGTTTTATTTTAAAAAAACTACATTCATTCATTGTTTACATAGGTTTTAGTTTAGTTCCAATATTTCAATATTGGATTTAGTTTCGATTTTATACTAATTTTCTAAATTGGTGTTCATTTTTTTAATTGTTTTCTTCCATGTCCTTAATTTTGTTTACAGAAAGTGACATCCGATAGATTTTTTTTTTTATAGAATTTGATTAGAATATGATTATATATGATTAATCGGTTCGATAAATACCCACATTTACACCGAAATATCTACCCTACTATAAGTTGTTGCTGCTTAGATGTCCTATTTCCATTGAAACAATCGTGGTATATACAAAATAGAGACACCAAATGCATAACTATAAATCATTGGAAATGTTTTACGTGGCATAACAAAAATATCAAAATTTGTTCACAACATGGGCGCTGTAACAATGAAAACCATGCAAAAATGATTGAAATAAAAGGCAAAAAAATGTTTTAAAAAATGAATAAATATCAATTCAATCAACTTCAATACATTCTCATCCACAACTATTATAGAATACGTTTCGCATTTGAGGACCAAGCGTGTGCATTTCACGTCTTAAATTAGCCCACCAAACCAAAGTCCCCCCACCATTCCCATTTCATTGACTTTTGCATGTGCATGTCGTAAGAGCTCCCATGCATGCACGTTTGATTGGATGACAATATAATTGTTTTTTTTTTAATTTAATTTTCAGATTTACTCCTAAAAGTTAGATTTGTTTTCGAAATTTTATGCAGTTATCAATCTTGGTTATTAGGCTTTGCTTTAATAAAAAAAAATGTGTATGATCACAAATCATATAAGCAATAGTTTAGGAATTTCATAAAAAAATATAACACGTATTAAATATTGGATAACATGAATATAATTTATAGGACAACAATGTAAAATTTTGATTTGATAAATAATATATATAAATCTTGTTTTCTAGATTTGATTAAGCCCTCTCGGATCTCATTGAAAATTCCTTTTAACGTGGGATTGTTTGCTTGAGTTGTGTCTGCAAGAAAAAAACATTATGAACCGATGAGTTTACTTTTGGAGAACAACTAATAGAGATGTTGTGATGCGTGTTGGATATGATTTCTCTAGGCACAAATAATGGAGATTTCATCCAAAATTTGTTATATTCTAAGATATAAATGGTCTAATATATGGTCCATTGGCATATAATTCATATTTGTTATGGCAAACAACATTAGTTAAATCTAAAATACCTTTTTTTTGTTAAATAAATCTAAAACACGATCTCGCATATATAGTTTTTTTGTGGCAATTACATGTGATCCTCAAGAGAGATGTTTGTCATTTTTTTTTGTTAGAATACTTCACAAATCTTCTACTTTATTTCCTTTTGTTTATACACTAATATATATATACATATATGTGTGTGTATACATTTGGGAGTTCAATAAATAATAAAAAATAGAATTTTCGAGTTATACTATCTTAAATAAACCCGTAAAACTATCAATAACACTTCCAAAAAAAAAAAGGAAGCAGTGAAACATTTAGATTCATTTCAGAGATTCCCAGTCTCCATGAACGTTAATTAGATGTCTGTGTAAGAGAGTTCAAGAAGATTCTCAAAATCCAAGAATGTTTATATAATAATCTCTCTTCATAAACCTAATTAACTGCCATTAACATTCATTAATGCCTTCTTTTAGTTTTCTACTTGAGATTCTCTCTCTCTCTCTCTCTCTCTCTCATTGAATAATTAATTAAATAGTTTATGAAGAGAACACACATAAATCGATGGACAAATTAGGGTTTTGATCGTAAACGCAACATGCAAAGCGGGAGATTAACTAACAAACACATGATGAGGCATCAGTGCCACGACCACCGATTTCGGTGTCCACATGCAAGGTTCTTTTTTATATAAATTTTTAATTTATTTTTTGTTTTCTGATCAGTTCGATGTTGCTGTCTACATGTCCGGTCCGACCCTACCGTTCTATAAATGATTGATGCTTCAACGACATGACAATGGTCAGACATATCCAGCAAATCGGGGCAATGCTTGTTTGATCTGATCTTATTGTTAGAACTCTATACGATTTCTGTGGTTTTTTTGTGATAATTTGCATGGAACTTTATCTCACTAATCCTTTTTTTGTATACGAAATGCCTGTCGAGCTATATTATATGCGTGCATATGAATTGTGTGAAATATAATCCAACAAATAACTCCTATTAAAATACGAGAGATTCTATAAATAATTAAGATCGAACTACGGGGAGGGCAGAACATTTCGACATTTTAGTAAAATTTCTGTTCAAAATCCAATGTATAAATAGATCCAAAAGATTAGTCGGTGTCGGAATATAATATGAAAAACTTCCATTACAAAAGTAAAATTTGTGCTATATGTGAGATACCTTAATGATGGAGGTAACAAAATAATTATCTCATCCAATATACATACATATATATATAGAGAGAGAGACACATAGATAATCACTAAGAACGAATGCTTAGGTGTCTACGGACTCAACGGTCATTTCTTTGTACACATACATGTTGACGAAGAACATGAAGAGGAGACATGCATGTCGGACCCGAATATTCAGCCGTGACTCTCCTTCCATTCTTTAGTCAATAACTTCAGGCCCAAGTTATTGACAAAGCTTATGTCAAGAAAATCACAACAGCTGCAATATTTTCTCAGAAATATGCTTTTCCAATTCTTAATATGTAGTTTTCATTCTTTGTAAATAGAATATATATATTTCCTTCTTTATCTATGTTAAGATATGTACATATATGTAATATCTTATGGTAATGAACGATAAGAGAATAATTCTTCTAATTCTCTCTGGTTCTCTTCAACTCTCAGTTCTATACTCACCGAGATTGTTTCCGAAACTCAAACGATTCTAATCACCTTCAAATATACTTGGCTAACCCTCTTGACTTCCAAGGGAGAAGTTTTTGATGCCTTTGTCAGGTTTCACGCATGTATTCAGACACAATATGGAGCAAAACTGAAGTGCTTTCGTTCGGACAATGGAGGAGAGTTCATCAACACTCGGTTCAAAGATTATTTTTCGAAGCATGGCATTGAACATCAATCCTCGTATGCTTATACTCCTCAACAAAACGGAGTGGCGGAAAGAAAGAATCGACACCTTATGGAAGTAGCAAGAACATTACTTTTCCATCGAAATGTTCCACGACGGTTTTAGTGCGATGCAGTGGTCACAGCATGTTATTTAATCAATCGCCTTCCCACCAAAAGTCTTCACGATCACTCGCCCTTCGAGGTACTCAACCAAACACGACCCTCTATAGATTTCTTGAAAATATTCGGTTGTGTTTGCTATGTCTTTGTACCAAAAAACAACCGAAACAAGTTGGACCCCAAAAGCATCAAGTGTGTGTTTCTCAGTTACTCGACAAAACAAAAGGGTTATAAGCCTCATGAAGAACAAGCCTTTGACCTGATGGAAGTCTCTGATCAGAATGATACTCAGCAAGTTCACATGCCAAGTCAAGAGTTTTCTCCTCCAGCAAACTCGTACTCAGGTAACCTCAATGAAATTCATAATAATGCTTGTATACCTGATCTCATACATGCAGGAGAGAACAACCAAAGACAAACCAACCAAGAATCAAGGACATCTACTCAAAGAACACGTTCTGATCAGAGAAGTTCAAGGAGACAACTGAGACTTCCTCACCAAGTAACAGTCCCATTACGTAGTAGTTTACGCGTTCGAAAACCGACATACAAACTAAGAGAAAGTCAACGTGGTTATACGGTAACTCATCCCATTCAAAATTTATATTCAACACAACACTTACCGATTAACCATCAAGTATTTTTAAGCAAGTTAGATCAAGCCGAAGAACCACAAACATTCGACGAAGCCTATGCTAAAGATCAGAATGGCAAAAAGCAATGGAGGAGGAAATCTCGGCATTACAACGTAATGGAACCTGGGAGATTGTATCTCTTCCACAAAACAAAAAATCGGTAGGATGCAAGTGGGTATACAAGATCATGTATCGGAGTGATGGCGAAATTGAGAGACACAAAGCTAGATTAGTCGCCAAAAGCTACACACAGACGTACGGGGAAGACTACACAGATACATTTGCCCCCGTCGCAAAACTTCCCACGTTAAGAATCATACTTTCTATCGCAACAAATCTCAATTGGAATCTTTGGCAGATGGACGTTCAAAATGCATTCCTCCATGGAGACTTAGAGGAATAAATATACATGGATGTACCTCCGGGATTCCACCATGAGATCGGTCAAGACAAAGTGTGTAAGTTTAAGAAGGCTTTATACGGACTCAAACAATCGCCTCGACAATGGTATGCTAAACTTCACGAAGCTTTGACGGTTCATGGATTCACAAGAAGTGAAAGTGACCACTCACTCTTTACATCGCAATCCTCGAAAGGTATGATTGTTCTACTCGTGTACGTGGATGATATTATATTAACCGGTGATGATTGTCAAGGTATTACTAATACCAAAACTTTACTTCGAAATAATTTTGACATTAAGAATTTAGGTGCACTAAAGTATTTTCTTGGCATAGAAGTAACTCGATCACATGATGGGTTATTTCTATCTCAACAAAAATATACACTTGATCTTTTGAACAGTGCAGGTAAACTCGGAGCAAAGCCGACAAAGACACCCATTGAAGCTAATTACAAGTATCAACCAGAGGGGGAACCACTCGAAGACCCCGAACAATATAGAAGAATTGTCGGTAAGTTTATCTATTTAACAATTACTAGGCCTGACTTATCTTTCGCTGTGGGGCAGGTTAGCCAATTTATGCATGCACCCACAGCTCGTCATTGGAAGATGATGGAGCGGATTCTCAAGTATCTCAAGGGATCTCCAGGCAAAAGAATTTGGATGCATCGGAACAACAAAGTTGATGTCATTGGCTATTGCGATGCGGATTGGGTCGGAGATCAACAAGATAGGAAGTCAACATCCGGTTATCGTACATTCGTCGGGGGAAACTTGGCTACGTGGAAGAGTAAGAAGCAAAACGTGGTGGTCCGATCAAGTGCCGAGGCTGAGTATCAAGCAATGGCGACAGCGGCGAGTGAGCTCGTGTGGATCAAGGCGTTACTCAAGGACCTCGGTATTGACCTCGACGGAGCAATTCCTCTACATTGTGACAATCAGGTGGCTATACAAATTGCGGAAAATCTTATGTTTCACGAGAGGAAGAAACACATTGAGATCGATTGCCACTTTGTTCGGGAGAAGATCACTCAAGGTATTATCACTACCCCATACACTAAGAGTGCAGAACAATTAGCCGATATATTCACCAAAGCTCCAAATGTTAAGGATCACGAAAGCATTCTCTCCAAGATTGGTCTTGTGGATATTCACCGACCAATCTTGAGGGGGAATGTTGACGAAGAACATGAAGAGCACACATGCACGTCGGACCCGAATATTCAGCCGTGACTCTCCTTCCATTCTTTAGTCAATAACTTCAGGCCCAAGTTATTGACAAAACTTATGTCAAGGAAATCACAACGGCTGCAATATTTTCTCAGAAATATGCTTTTCCAATTCTTAATCTATAGTTTCCATTCTTTGTAAATAGAATATATATATTTCCTTCTTTATCTATGTTAAGATCTGTACATATATGTAATGTCTTATGGAAATGAACGATAAGAGAATAATTCTTCTAATTCTCTCTGGTTCTCTTCAACTCTCGGTTCTATACTCACCGAGATTATTTCCGAAACTCAAACGATTCTAATTACCTTCAAATTATAAAAACGTTCAATACATGTGTCTCCCTTTGTGTATGTGTATATATATCTATTTTAACCTAACAATATTTATATAATCATACGAGTTAATTGGATAAAAATAAAACAGAATCATAATATAGATGCTGATAGATACCAAAAAATTGAAAAAGGAGACAAACTTTTCTGAGATACACACGCGTGCGGTTGACTCGACGTTTGGAGTTTTGCAGACCAATCGGACATGATGATGTCTGTGTTTCAACTTCAACCGTCTTCTCGATGTTTTGGAATATTTTTTTTTATTTTCTTCAAATATAACTAAATCTTATACTTCCGCTTACCTATATCGATCAAATTCAATGCTTTAGCATTTCATTATTTAATTATATATATATATATATATATATGTGTGTGTGTGTGTGTGTGTATGTGTATGTAATAGATCTTAGAAAGTATTCGACTTGAATCATAATGTAACGAATATTCGCATATTTGCAATATGAGAACGTTGCTTTATTATGATAAAAATATCAAAGATTATAACTGTACAAACAAAAGGATTAGAGATTGCAACACAAACAGATTCATAAACAACACGGAACTTTCATCCCCATCTTCTTTCTCTATATATAATCTTAAGAAAAATAAATGCAAATGCTAATTATGCCATACATATATATATAATCTTAAATTAAAGAACAAACGTCATAAACATGTAGTAAATCCAATGTATATGCACATTTGTAAAGATCGAAAATGCATGGGGATGATCGTTACAAGTTGAACCCAACATAGTTATGCGTAAATTATTTGGGAAGTTAGTATTTAATTCGTATTAATTTTTCGAACAATATGATGCAATGTATATATGCAAGTGTGGGAAAATGGACATTGACATACCATGTGGACTTTGTCCCGCATTATATATATATATATATATATA
>NW_010966665.1:286816-291818 GCF_000463585.1 Tarenaya hassleriana
TCTTTATATATATATATATATATATATATATATATATATATATATATATATATATATTTAAAATAGAAAGAACAGCCTAATTAATTTCAAGCCACATGGGGGCTTACTTTCCATTACTGTATCCATTGTAAACATTTGATCCATATCCATATGGGTCTCCCACTCCATTATTTGATTTTCCTAATTTAACTCGAAAAAAAAATAATATTTTTACGTAAAACTGTTTAGATCAACAACTAACCTCTGAATTTCATGAAATTTAATAAAATCAGAACGAAATAAAAGAAATTTATAATACTTTTGTAATTTTATTACAAATAAGTAATATTATTAAGTATTCCATGAAAAAAAAATATGTAATAAATTAATCAATAGGATACATATATAAAATCATTCAACATACAGATTTAATCGGTTAAATGCAACTTGGATAAGTTAACCAATAATAAATTGAATATAAACAAAACAAAACAAAAAACACTTCTAATATTTTTTTGGCTTGCGGACCAATCATTATACGCAAGAAAAATTAGAGATCACATTTTACCAAGAAGATTGAGATTGTGAATATATAGAGACTGATTTACAATTTCAAATATATTCAATATTATTATGAAATAAAACTTTTATTTGGTGAAACTAAAGTTTTAGTGTTGAGATTAAATGTGTAATAAATAGGTTATTGTGGAATAAAATCCTCTATATATAAAAGCACATGCCAATAACAATCTGGTCAAATTCTATTTTGTAGCTGGTGATGTAATCCAAAGAATTTGAAGGGAAAAAAAGGATTCCAGTTTCCTTGTTACAAAAAAATGATACGTGTGATGCAAATCCTCTGTATTATTAATTATGTTTATCATTTTAATGATATAAACTAATAAAAAAAAAGTTGGCTTCTCATAATGTATTTTCTTATTTAATTACAGAAAGAAAGACGGTATTAAACGAACGGCTACGATGATGTGTGTGTGAGAGAGAGAGAGAGACCGCGTCCATATGAGAGTTTAAAGGCAAATGTCCCACCTCTGTCCCCTGGTTTTGGGAACAACTCTGCCTCTCTCTTGCCCCATATGCTTCCGACCATGTCCCCCCTTCTCCCTCTCTCTCTCTCTCTCTGTCCTAACATCAAAGCAATTCGTTTCCTTATATAACCCGTAAGTCCTCCATTTGAATCCCACAAGCAAACTCCATTCTCATTTATTTTCAAGATCTGTCCTTTCCTTTCAATCAACAGAGAAGCAACACCAAGAAGAAGAAGATTTGTATCTTCATCTAAAACCCCGAAACGAACATATTCAGAGAGCTTGAACTGGATATGGCTTACGAGGTAGTTAACGGGCTCAACCTCAAGGATACAGAGCTGAGATTGGGATTGCCGGGCACAGAGGAAAACAAAGAGCGACATGTTTCTTGCGTCACAAGCAAGAAGAGGTCGTTCGAGAGCAAAGACGATCAAGATCAGAACCAAGCGTATTCACCTCCTACGAAGTAATTCCAGATCTGGGTTTTCGTTACTTTTTATCGACAAGTTATTACACGATGCGTGTTTCCTTCTCCTTTGTACTAACCCAGAATCTGTCTTTCTGCAGAACACAGATCGTGGGTTGGCCTCCGGTCAGATCTTACCGGAAGAACAGCGTTCAAGCGGGGAAGAACGAGCCTGAATTCCCCGGGATTTACGTGAAAGTCAGCATGGATGGTGCACCGTACCTTCGGAAGATCGATCTCAAGATGTACAAAGACTATCCAGATCTCCTCGATGCTTTGGAGAACATGTTCAAGTTCACCATAGGTCAATATTACAAAGACATTCTCACGCTTGTGTCTGAAAACTGTGTTAAAGATTTCGTATCCCTAAACGACGTTTTCCCGGTTATATTTCAGGCGAGTATTCGGAGAGAGAGGGATACAAAGGAACTGGACACGTACCGACGTACGAAGACAGAGACGGAGACTGGATGCTCGTTGGAGATGTCCCGTGGGACATGTTCTCCACGTCTTGTAGGAGACTAAGAATCATGAAAGGCTCTGAAGCAAGAAGAGGGTTAGGTTGCGGTGTGTGAGAATCTTACAAGGACATAGATATATGAATGGTTACACAATCTATTGGCTTGCTGTCTCAGTTTAAAAGAGAAGTAAAGTCTATGGGGCAAATGCTGGATAGCCTTTTTGATAATGGTCTGTCGATGGAGAAATGCTGGATAGCCTTTTTGATAATGGTCGGATGTGACCGGAGATTCGGGTTTCCGGTCGACGAGATGACAGTTGCATTAACCTTTTTTACTTTCGGGATTTTTAGAAAAAATTCCTGGAATTCATGTAAAAAAGAAAGATGATATGTATAATACGGACGTATATACTGTAGATGTGTATACTCAAAAAAGCCCTGTTCTGTAAGGGTAGTTTTTCTATTATTAATATCACCACATACGGATATATTTATATGTTTTGGAAATTCTTGGAAATCCTTTTCTTTCTTTTTTTTTCACCCCGAATAAAATCAAGGAATTATACAGAAAAATGTATATTTTACTTTTTAAAACTTTGCAAAATCTTTGTATTAATATAATACTTTTTACAAGTCCAATGTTTTTCATTATCGAATTTTGCTCTTTTGATAACGGAGCTTTTTGTGTTCATCAGCTATTGATTTGTTTCTATCAAATGCGATGATCCGTCACAGGATATTTAGGTAAATATGGAATAATTTAACGGATATCACCATTCACCAAAATAAGTTTTTCTTTTTTCCCTGTGGATGGCAAAAGCCTTCTCTCTCCCAATCAGTTGCTCCACCAACTGGGGAATCCACTTCCTCTCACATCGATTTCTTCGTCTTCTTCCTCTTCATCGTGCACTCGCTCCGTCAACCACTCTCTCGCGACCCATCTCTCTCTCACGGTGCTCTTCGCCCCCTTCTCTCTCTCTCTCTCTCTCTCTCTCTCTCTCTCTCTCTCTCTCTCTCTGTGTGTTTGTATGGTTCGGGTTGACGAAAATGGATGATTTTGCGTAGTGGGTATTTTTCTATTCGATCGTTTGTGTGCGAAAGTTCCGTTCTTTGATCACAAATTTTGAAGGAGGTTTTCTATTTGATGAAACTGGATAATGCTTAGTGTCTATATCACATTCGATTGTGGGTGATGAGCAAAACTGAAACTGATGAAGCAGTTGTGTAATTCGTTTGATATTCGGGGTTTTATTTCAATTGGATCATCTCTTTTTCCTTCTGTAGTTTGGATCTTCTGAAACGATGAGTTTAGTGGTTCATCATCGACCCTCTGTGTTTCTATTTACCAAATAACTCCATTTAGATAGGGAACTACCCGTAGCTTGACCCATTTGTTATTTCTGGCTTATTTCAAGAACTTGTCTCAATGGCTACATGTTTGCTTTGATCCTTCATTCAGTTGCGACGGTAACTTTCGAAGAGTTGTGACCATGGATTCTTCAGGAGCTGAATCTCCGAAAGAATTCCCGGTCGGCTTGGATATAACAACTGAGGAAGATTATGCAGAGCACTCTAAGTTACTTAAGGAGTTCACTAGTATCCCCAGCATTGACAGGGCATGGATTTTCAAGTCTAGTGTTGGTATGATGGTTTATATGCTCATGTCTCTGTCTGAAATGCTTTAGTCTCTTAGTTGTGATCTAAATAATCTGTATCTATCATCAATTGGCATTTACAAATTCATCTCGACATGCTAACACTTTCTCTCTTGTTTTACTCTCTGGCAAACCGACTCAGCTGTGAAAATTATGGTGCAGGTTCTCAGGCAATGTTTGCTATGAGTCAAGCAAACCTTTTGGCTAATAAAAGGAGAAAGTTTATGTTATCGGGCCAAATCTCGAAAGAAAGTAACGGTTCTGTAGACTTCCATTGGGCTCCCTTTCCTATCGAAATGTCTGGTGCATCGGCTTTTATCCCTTCCCCATCTGGTTTGAAGCTACTTGTAATTCGGAACCCCGAGAGTGAATCTCCTACCCAGTTTGAGATATGGAATTCGTCTCAGCTAGAGAAGGAGTTTCACATTCCTCAAACAGTTCATGGCTCTGTATACGTCGATGGATGGTACTTTTGTGAATATCTCTCTTATTGGCTGATGCTAATCTCTGGCTCTGGTGTAGTAGAACGACTTGATAAGTGATGCAATGTCATGCAGGTTTGAAGGGATCTCTTGGAACTCGGACGAAACTCTTGTTGCTTATGTTGCCGAGGAACCATCTCGCCCCAAACCTACGTTTAACAATCTTGGTTACAAGAAAGGGAATTCTTCGGATAAGGATTGTGGAAGCTGGAAAGGTCGAGGAGATTGGGAAGAGGAATGGGGAGAAGCTTATGCTGGAAAAAGGCAGCCTGCGTTGTTCGTTATCAATGTGGACAGGTCTCATCAATCCTTCTCTGGACCTTTGGAAAGAATGATTCTCCTATGTCTGGACAACGGCTGCCATGACCACTCAGTCTAACATTCTTCTCTTTGTCTTAACAGTGGAGAGGTTCAACCTGTCAAAGGAATCCCAAGGTCGTTAAGTGTTGGACAAGTTGTGTGGAGCCCATACGTTAAAGGCTCGGCTCAATATTTGGTTTTTGTGGGGTGGTCAGGCGATAAAAGAAAACTCGGTATTAAGTACTGCTATAACAGGCCTTGTGCACTATATGCAATTAAGTTGCCAGATTCTACGTTAGGGTCAGAAGGATCCAAGTGAGTGTATGGTTTAGAATTCGTTTTCGGGCACTTGATCATCCTAGTTTTGAAAATGGTCTTAATCTTGTCTCGGTTAAATTAAATATTTCCTTTCTTTACTTGTTTTCCAGAGAGGGTTCAAATGAAGCATTACCCTTATACAATTTGACAAAGAGTGTAAGCAGTGGTCTTTTCCCTCGGTTCAGGTATATAACTTCCGTCGAATTCTTCATATGGATTCAAAGTCCTGCTGTTTAGTAACATTTTCCTGTCTAAAATACTATGGTTTGCCTCATATACCTCTTTCGTCGACAGTT
>NW_010966665.1:291938-299780 GCF_000463585.1 Tarenaya hassleriana
TCTTTCCCTCATTATCTGTTTCTTCTCTCAGCAAGAACGGGAAGTTTATTATATTCTTATCCGCAAAGAGTGCCGTCAATTCTGGGGCTCATTGGGCAACCGAGTCACTCCACAGGATCGATTGGCCTAGTGATGGGAAGCTTACTGAATCTACAAATGTAGTCGATGTGGTGAGATCATATGAATATTTCTCACTATTTTCACCCTATAGAGGCGTCAAAACTTTCTTGAGCTTGTCAAACTTTGTTTCTGAGGATCATCCATGTATGGTAAACAAAGATTAATCTCTTTCTACTGTGTAATTTCTGAGATGCTGAAATATTTGTCATTCAGGTTCGAGTAGTGAACTGCCCTGAGGATGGATGTTTCCCGGGGCTTTATTCTACCGGGGTTCTGACTGACCCGTGGCTTTCAGACGGGCGTACTCTTATTTTGTCTTCCTTCTGGCGCAGTTGCCAAGTAATCCTCTCTGTGGATTTGTTGAGGTGACTGACAAAACCTTTGTATATTCTTTTCAATAAAAACTAGTCTCTACATGTTTTCTTCTGCAGCAACCTGATGACAAAATTCTTGAAATTTTCAGTGGTGAAGTGTCACGAGTCAGTCCTAGCGACTCTGATAGTTCATGGAATATCCTCGCATTGGATGGTGATGATATTATTGCCGGTAACATCTTGAGCCAATACTAGCTGTCACCTTACAAGTATGCAGATTTGAAATATGTTATTTTTTTCTTCTGTGAGTAGTATCTAGCAGTCCAGTGGATATTCCTGAAATCAAGTATGGGAAGAAAACACTGGATTCAGCTGGGAAGCCTTCATGGAATTGGTTCGGTATTTCAAGCCCTGTATTCAGATGCTCTGAGAAGGTATTAGCTTATTGGCTGACCACTTGAGCGATGTCGATGGTTTATGAGTTTGATTTTTCTTTTTCTTATGCATCTCTTTTTTTTTCCTAATCATGACAGATTGTGTCCTTGCTTTCATCTCTTCACTTCAAGATTCTGAAGATTCTAGTCAATGATGCTTCTGATTGTCTTACTGAAGGTACTCACATTTTTAAGTCTTATGGGTAAGAGCATGTTCTACATCTTCTGAAGATATGTTTTCTGACTGTTTCCTTATGATAAACCCATCTCAGGAGCTAAGAAACCTTTTGAGGCTATTTATGTATCTTCAAACTCTAAGAAGAACGGGAAATGTGATCCGCTAATTGTCGTTATCCATGGAGGCCCTCATTCTGTCTCTCCATGCAGCTTCTCTAAATCACTAGCTTATCTCTCCTCGCTTGGAAACAGTTTGCTAATCGTAAATTACAGGTATCGGAAACCATATCTTCTTTTGAACTTGTCTTAAGTAGAGCCAGAATACTTGACTTGTGAAAGCTTCAGATTTTGCAAATGCACTGACCTGTTGGAAAGAGTACTAGCAATACTGATTTGGTTTTTGGTGATTTATTTTCAGGGGTTCATTAGGGTTTGGGGAGGAAGCTTTACAGTCTCTTCCCGGGAAAATCGGGTCTCAGGTAAATGTCATTTCTTTTCTTTCTCTTTCTTCCTACCCCGATTCCTAGGACTGCAAAAAATTTAACCTTTATCTTACCTGCCACAGGACGTGAAAGACGTGCTCGCGGCCATCGACCTTACCATTGACATGGGACTTGCACACCCGTCAAGAATAACCGTCCTTGGTGGTTCTCATGGCGGGTTTCTGACTACCCACTTGATTGGCCAGGTATTCCGAACTTTTCTGATAGGCACTGGATTAGAAATCCTCATATTCTTACGCGGAAGGATTTCTACAGGCACCCGATAAGTTTGTAGCAGCAGTTGCAAGGAATCCTGTCTGCAATATTGCATCAATGGTTGGCATATCGGATATACCCGATTGGTGTTTCTTCGAAGCCTATGGGAACAGAAACCACTTTACCGAAGCACCCTCACCCGAGGATCTCTCGCATTTTCATCAGATGTCTCCTATATCCCACCTCTCTAAGGTGAAGCCAGTAGTCAATTTATCCATCACTCTTAACTTCATTTCTTAACCGAAACTATATGGATGGTAAAGAAGAACATCAATGTTAGATTCTTGTACATGATTTCTGCAGGTGAAAACGCCCACCTTGTTTCTCTTAGGAGCTCAGGACCTTCGTGTTCCCGTTTCAAATGGATTGCAAGTAAGAAAATCCTTTTCTATTTAAGCCCCCAAAGAATATGATGTTCGAGTTTTCAGACCCAAAACTCATTGCTATGGCTTTTGAAACGTATAGTATGCGAGAGCACTGAAGGAGAAAGAAGTGGAAGTTAAAGTCTTGTTCTTTCCCGATGATAATCACCCTTTAGACAGGTAAAAGGCAAAACCCGCAATTCGTCATCCATAGTTAAAGTATATCTGGCTAGAAAAAAAATCTTGAACTTTTTTCCGACCCGCGTCTTGAAAGCACGTTTTTTTGTCCGGTGTTTACTCTGCAGACCGCAAACTGACTTTGAGAGCTTCCTCAACATCGGTGTCTGGTTCAAGAAGTACTGCAAGTAGTGAACCATGTGCTTCCTCAGCCTTTGCCCTCGATCAAGATTTTCGATATTAGAGAGGGTTGCAGAAAAAGAATGCAAGTGTGGGTTACCAAAACACTCTATTATGGATTATCTTGAAATCTTCAAAATTATTGGGCGCATTTCGAAAATAGGGATAATTTAGGGGGTGCTGAATTAATAATCACAGACTTAATGGTGTACAATAAATATGAAGGCGAGTGGCGATTACAGTTATATCCGTTGTAGAGTCATCAAAGAAAAAATCTCATCGGAACCCTAGAGGACGGAGAATCACGTCACCATCTCCGTCTCCGTCGCAGCGGGAGGAACACCCTCGTATCCGTAAGTCTCTCTTTCTGTGAAAAATGTTCTTGAATCTTGGTTTAGATGGTAGTAGCTTGCAAATTCTGTGTTCCTCAAAAACCCTACCACCGAGTTCACCGATTTTCCCCTCGAAAAATCTCTCCCAGTCAGGGAAAGCCTGAAAAATTGCGTACGTAGAACCCATGACGGTTATAGACGCGATGTTGTCTGCGGATTTTTTTGTCGGAAAACCAGGTTTTGGGGAAGACCCGGATAACGAAACGGGTAGGGAAATTGAAGGTTGGTGATAAGAGGACTGGGGGTGGGAAGGATTCAATGGAAACGACATGGTTGTAAAAGTGAATGCCAAGTGTTTGAAGAAATGGCTGAGTAATGGAGGATGTATTTTGGATAGTATTGAGAATGTCGAAGAGGAGCTGAGCCCGTGGCCAGAGACACTTAGCAACAAGGAGAGGGTGATTTCTTTGTGGGAGAGACCGCTGGAAATTTTCCAAGTGGTTCAAGAGCAAGGATTGTTATAAATTGAACATGTTTCACTGTTGAAGGAAGATTCAAGGAAGCTGTCGCGACTTTCAGAGAGATGGTTCCGTCGCAAATTCAGCCCGATCATTCGGGAATATGATTCTGGTAAAGCTCGGGCTCTCGAAGAAACCCGTGCCTAAGATGGAAGCACCGAGAAGAAGAAGAGGACTGCAGGAGGGGCCTAGAAGTATGGATCTTCCACTCTCTATTCCATTTTCGAACATAAGATCGAAGACAGCATTTTGGATTTAGGGAATGGTAGCTTTGTTTATGCATCTGAAGCTTTGTTTGTAGGTCTAGAAGAAGATAACGAAACAGATCAAGGAAGACTTAGAACTGATTTACGTTGTAGTTACTACAAAACTGTACACAGGAAAGAAGAAGGAGAAGATTTACATGGCATCATTGTGCCATGAGAGAACAATCTCATCAAGCTCTGATTTCAACTCCGACCACCGGAATTCCTCCTCGTCTCCCTCTGCCACCTTCACCTCTGCCACAACAACCTCCGGTGTGATCTCCACCGCCTCCACCTTCACGGCCGTTCTCCCTCTTCCCAGACCCACCATTGCCGCCGCAGCTTCTCCTCCTCCTTTCTTCTTCTCCACTACGTAACCTAACCTTTCTCCGATCTCCTTCACTTTCTCCACCACTTCGTGCACCGGAACCCTAGCTGTGAATCTCTTCTCCCTCTGCCTTCTACGTTCGAAGAGACCCGAGAGATCTAACCCTGAAGATAGAGAGATTATGTCAAACGCAGTGATGGTGTCGCTGGTGGATTTCGCCTCTTTGTGTAGAAATGGGTCCGATTCGAAGATTCTGCCATGGAAATCGGAGGTTTCCAGTGATTTTTTGAACCAGGATGTTCTCATGACGGTTTCTATGCTCATCCTCGTTTCAGGATTCGGATCGAGCATGTGGTAGATGATGGATCGTGATTGTTTCGCGATCCAATTCGGGAAACGGTAATCTCTCCGGTGGATCTTCCTATACATGGTGACGATGTTTGAGTCATCAAAGGGGACGTATCCGGCAAGTAGAACAAATAGGATGACGCCACACGACCAAGCGTCGGCCTTCGCACCGTCGTAGCCTCGCCTTGCCACGACCTCCGGTGCCGTGTAAGCCGGCGTACCGCAAGCCGTGTGGAGCAACCCATCGTTCTTCAGGTGCTCTGGCAAGGCGGAGAGGCCGAAATCGGAAACCTTGAGGTTTCCTTCTCTGTCGATCAGCAGATTCTGCGGCTTGACGTCTCGGTGAGCGACGCCATTTTCGTGGCAGAAGTGGAGGGCGGAGGCGAGCTGCTGGAAGTACCGGCGGGACGATGTTTCCGGTAAGCGGCCATGGCGGAGGACCTTGGAGAAGAGCTCGCCACCGGCGGCGAACTCCATGACGAGGTAAATCTTTGATTTGGTTGCCATAACTTGATGGATTTTGAGGATGTTTGGGTGGTGATGGAGCCGACGCATTGCGTCGATCTCCCTGATTATCCTCGGTTCCATGGCCGAGTCGACGGTTTTCTTCTTGTCGATGATCTTGACGGCAACGAGCTCGTCGTTTCCGATGGAACGAGCCACGTGTACCTTCGCGAAGCTCCCGCTGCCGAGTCGGCGACCTAGTTGGTATTTCCCGAGGAGAATGTTCCCATGTGCTTTTGCCGCCGGAGACTGTGCCTGCGGTTTCCGGTGAGACGGAGATTCCATGACTCGCGGGGTTACGGCGGAGAAGACGACGGTGGCGCCTGTGAGTTGCTCGAGTCTGAAGACTTTTGAGAGACGTGAATTTTGGTGATTGCTTGCTTGTTGCTTTTATAGTGAAAAGAGAGTACTTTCTTTCGTTAATTAGTTTTTAATTTGTAATTTAATATCAATCTATCAAACTATTTTTATTTTCTAGAATCAAATATAGTTTATTAAACAAATATATGTATATAATATATTACATTTTTTGGTCACGTGTTTTATAAGAATCATTCCGTTTATATTGTTAGCATAATGACATGTAACTACCCTATATTGATAGTCTATAATTTTTACTGTTTATAGATATTTATAACTAATTTTAATATTTTTTTAGAATTATAATAAATTCAAGATTCCTTTATTCCATTACAAGCTGTTTCCTCATCTTCCTCTCTCTCTCTTTTTTTCCCACAGCAGAAATTTTACACGTGAAGATTAATTTTAAAATAAATTATCTATCGACTTCGATACTTATCTTAACCTAATAAAAAATTAGTTAAACAAATACCAAAACATTATAAATTAATATTTTTCTTGGCTATTTGATATTTCTTTCTAAAAGTAATTGTTTGATTTGTACACTAAGATAAACTTTTTTTATAAAATGTCATGAAGATATATATCTCTTCGGTGTTCACCACTTAATGATTGCTTGCACTGGCCACTTGGTATTTATTCCTCTTTTGACTCAATAATCAACGGTTCACAAATAATCTTCCAATTTCTTTATAGATTCTCCATTAACAAGGACATTATATAATTCTAAGATATGCAGATTAATCTTTTTGTTTGATTTTCCAATAAATAATAATAATAATAATAATAATAATAATAATAATAATAATAATAATAATATGATTAGTAGACAATGGCCGAATGGCATCGATCCTTATTTAAATAATATATTTTAGCATATGAATATGATGAGGGTAGACCCCAAAGAAGATAAAGATTGTCACGACTCACGAGAATCATATATTATTTTGCTGTATATCTATATACATTTGCGTGTAACAAAGGTGTAAAAATATCTCGCTTCTTATTACTTTTATATTATTGAGTGAGGGACCCAGATCATGTAATCGTTAATATGTGCCAATATATCTGAAATCGAATAATGAATAAAATCTTCGGATTAAATACATTTAAAAGTTAACTGGATATTATTTTTATAATCAAATTAGTCAAATTCAAATACAAAACCAATCGAAATATAACCCAATAAAAACAATTTTCGTTTTTAAAAATACAGATGTTACTTAATTAAAATTGTATGGAATTCGAACTGAATCACACACATACACTCACACTCACACACACACACACACACATATATATATATATATATATATATATATATATATATATATAAATATATTATATGGTCTGCGTGTCTTGATATATTGTTGGTGGTGTCCTATCTTAAATCAAATAGGTGAAGAAGGTGAAACGTAAGGTACCAATAGAAATCATACATTTAACTTACAATAAATTTAAATAAAATTTGTTATAAATCATTAATTTATTCCATAGGACAAGTTAGGCAAAGATTGTTCACAGACATGAATGATGCCCAATCGGTAGGCGTGAAACTCATTGGTCGAATCTCGAGATAATAATAAAAGAAATAAATAAATCTATGGTTCGAATTGTTTACCTGAAATGGCATTTTGATCAATCTAGCAATAGACAAAATTCAGATACCCAATATAACATGCATATTCAATAATTTTGGATAGAAATTTTAGCATGAAAATTTTGTGTAATGTGCGTTCTATTGTTAAATCTGGGATTTACTTTAAATAACTTTAATATCAGTAATTATTATTAAAACAATGAGTTGTATTATTCACTCCTATATTTACAGAAATTATATATATATATATATATTAACATCAATTATATGTAAATTTATACTATCATTTGTTATTATTTTTTTTATGAATCAGAAAGTTGTATAGTTCAACAATTAGCATTCAATGAAATAATGGTATTATAACATGATGAAATACATGAAAATGAAGAAAAAATTGGGAAGTGAACAGGGTTCCAACAAACCCTAAATGGATGAAAAACAAAAAACAAAAAAAAATAGAATAGTTGATTGAGTAGAATTATTTTAAAATCAAATCAGTTCATTTTAAATCGAATAAATAATGAACGAAGAAAGCGAGTAAAGACTTAGAAATAATATTTTGGAATAAAATCCTTAAAAGATATATAGTCTAATAAAAATTTTAATGGCTAATAACATTGTAATCTTTTAAAACAAAATGTTATCTGCTTGAAAATAAAAAATAAGTTTAATAAGTTTTACTTAAGCAAAAAATCAAAACTCGGTAGTTAAAATCGATTTTGGTATAAAAACTCGTTTAAGAATGTTTGAAGTTGTTAATAAGATTGTAAATGATTATAATAAGATATTCTATATTTGAAAATAAGAAACAAAAGTTTAATAATATTTCCTCATACAAAAAAAATCATATTACGGTAGTTTTAGGCGATTTCTAAAAATCTTTATTGAGATTATAATAAAGTTTCAAACATGGTAAATAGTTAGAATTAGATGATTCTAACTTCAAAATAAGAAATGAATAAACTTACATTATGAAAACAAAATGCTTTGAAACTATAGTTTCAACCGATTTTTTATGAATAATCATTTCATATACTTAATTTACAGAAATATATAATTTGATATTTTTTTGGGGGGGGGGGGGG
>NW_010966665.1:299791-303665 GCF_000463585.1 Tarenaya hassleriana
TTTGTGTGGGGGGGGGGGGGGGACGCTAAATTTTCATCATATTGGCTAAAGATACTAATGTGGGTTGCATATCTAAAGTTCAAAACAAAAAATGTGGTGAATAAAATAAAATGGTTTATTTCTTTTCCACATTCCCTAAAATCAGAAGATCAGAAGGCCCATAGGCCCAATACTTCTTTGTGGCCCACATTAAAATTTAGCTGCAGCACAGCAATTTGGGCTTTCTTATTTGGCCCATTTCAGCCGAAATCGACCCATTGATTTTGTGGTTTTTGCCCGTTAATGACATTTTGTTTTTGGGAGTGAATTAATACTAAAAACTCTAGGGCGCAAATTATACGAAACCGTTACCGAATTTATTTATTTTAAACTGTAATATAATTATTATTCATTTATTTATGTTAAATTGTAAGATGGTTATTTCTATTAGTATCTTTTTCACTAAATGAATGAATCTAGGTATATAATGTAGTTTTTTTAGAATTTATATGATATCACATATAAAAAACCTCCTAGTATCATAAGAAAAAGGAGGATAAGGAGGAATAATTGTTGGATTAATGGTTATAGGATTCAAATTATACTATAAACGTCTTCGAATTTATTTATGTTAAATTTTATTATATGTATTCTTATTAGAATTCGATCATTGAATGAACTTAAACATAGAATATGTTTTTTCTTAATTTCTAGTACTATAAGTTAAAAAAAAAAACTGAAAGCTCCAAATATCATAAGAGCATATCATATAAAAAATCCAGACCAAGTAAGAACTACAATAATATTTAAACTCTAATATCGTTTAAACTCGTCGTATTCTCTAATTGTTTAACGCGTTTTTATATTTTTCGATCGTTCTGGTTCACCAAAACCAAGTTCAAAACATCATACCAACAATTGGATACGATTTGCTAATTTGCCAACTGTTCATATAAAAAAGACTAAATAATATGACAAGAGAATTGGATACAATTTTACTAATCAAATGTATAAGGAAGATAAAACTTATGTATACCTTTCCTAATTCATGAGATTTTATCTACTAATTATTATATGTATCTAAAATTTTCAAAACATTATAACAACGGTGCATTTGAATATGTTTCAGGGATGGATCAATAAAATCGTAAACGCAAAAAAAAAAAATCGTAAAACAAATGATTGGCCAGAAAATAATATTTTCACATTTCGAAATCGTTGAGCACATGAAAAATAGTATATTAACAAACGTAAAATTCAGTGGATTACAACGTGTGGAAACACAAACATATAGTATAGTACATAATTTCAGACATCCGTGGACTTGTGAATAGTACATTGCACATTTCTAATAATTTTGAGCATATATACAGACACACTTATATTATATATAGGTTTGCATATAATTAGACTATATATATCTGAACTTTTTTTATTTTGCAAAACATATGAAATATAGAGAAGCGACGAAGAAAATTACTAATTACATTTTATACTGCCGAAAATATTTAAATCAAAACATAACTGAAACCTGAAATCTAAATCCCAAATACTTATTGGTTAAGCGGGTGCATGATATTCACATGATTTCTATAGGAGAGAGTATTGCTTCTTTTAAATTTGAGAAACAAATTTACATACTTGTATTTCTCATAAATTTTTTTTTTTAATTTTGTTTTACGAAGTCTTTGAATTGCTTATTCTTATAAATTAAGAAAAGCTTTTTGGGTGACAAGATTTTTCTTCTTTTTTAAAAACACGATAACAAAAAAAAAAAAATTGATTGACCTTTTTCTTGGAGAAGAAAAAAAGTAACGGTGGGAAAATATGATTTTATAATGAAAAAGATTTCTGTATAATTATATATATAATCCGTGAATATGTATATTCTATATGAGTATTTATTAACGTACGGACGAAAATTGTGTAACTGATGAACAGAAACCATTGAAGGAAACTTTGGAAGAAACGAAAGCAACATGGAATCTGAAGATTATGTACAACGTGGTTGATATTTCCTATGCATCCACAAAAGCCAAAGTTTGCGAACCATCTATATATCTATCATAATATATCATCCTCCTTATAATATAGGTATTTAAAATTAAAAGATGATGATGATGGTGATGATGGTGATGATGATGATTCCTTCGTACTTGTGGTACTCTCCTAGCTTTAAGTGGGAATCCATGTACGCGCGCACATACACACACAAAAACACAGATTTGCATATATGCTTACACATATATGAATAATTATTGCATCTTGCTTCAAGTCATCAACCCATTTACAAACTAACTTAATGGCGAAAAAGAGAAGAAAGAGGGAGAAGATTCATTATATACATACATATATATATATAGTGTGTGTGTGTGTGTGTGTGTGTGAATATATTCATCAATATGCGTAAATGTGAATTATGGAGGGATTGACTATTCTTACACGGGGCCAATCTTACATATATCACAAAAGTAATCTTAAAATCTGAGAAAGGACTTTACCAAAAAAAAAACATTTGAAACGGAAAATTAGATGATATGAATCTGAATTGTCTCTCGAAAACGCAAAAATTATCGATTCGAGACATGACAAAAGAAGACTACAAGTGAATCTGATGAGGACTTTACTGTTCCATTGCCGCAATTTGGTCGGTATGGTCCCCTTCATTATTCTTTTCCTTCCCAAATCCCACAGAAACCCTAATTAATTGAACTATATATATATATATATATGTGTGTGTGTGTGTGTGTGTGTGTGTGCGTGTGTGATAATTATATGAAATTTAAATCTTTTTAATATCAGAAAAAACATTCGGATCTCCGGGAGGTTATACCCGAAAGAAGAAGAAACTATACTCAACTCCATCTAGGGTTTCCCGATACCACACATAAAACCCTAAAACATCTTTGCAGTCATATCTCTTTCTCGCCGTCTCTCTCTCTCTCACACACATACATGTATACATACACTCACGCTGACGGGAATGCCAAAGGTCCCAGTTCTGATAATTAGAAAAACGAAGCGAAAATATAGAATTTTTGTTGAATATGATGGAAACCCAGATGAGATCTGGTCAAGGGAGGAGTAAAAGAACTACCTTTGTTCGAACAACCAAACCGAAAAAACCCTAATTTGGAATCTGAGATGAGATTCGTGTGTTTATTATAAAGAGAAGCTAGGGTTCTTTACCGGTTTAGGGTGCGACAGTCAACCGGTGAAACTGCAACCATGATCTAAATCAAAACTGATCTCCCCATCGAATCTAACAACGACGGAGGAAGAGAGCTTAGATCATGCTGGCAGCTTCATCAGATGCCGGTGCACCATAGATCCACGTAGGAGATCAAGAAAAGGAAAAGAGAGTTTCTTTTTTGTGGATTCGAGGGATTCTTGTGATGCTTTCATCGGTGAAGAGGAAGAGGAGAACAAGAGGGTCTATAAATAGAGAAGAAACCGAGGGGGTGTTAGAGATAAGACGTGATTTAAAGGGGGCTGTTTTGTAATTAGACAAAACAAAAGGCGTTAAAAGGAAAAACAATTGGTGGTCCAAGGTGTTGCCGTGAAAGAAATTGAATAGCATCACGCCCGAACCCCTCATGCAGTTCTATCGCAGAGACGACAGTTTAGTTTTTGTGTGTGTTTGGTTGTGTAAGAAGAGCACATTAAATACTTTTGTAGTTGGGGGACCTCTTCTTTTTTCCCTTATCTTATTTTCATCATTACAAAAATAATAATAATAATAATAATAATAATAATAATAATAAAATATCTAATTTCAATCTTCATATATATATATATATATATATATATATACATACAAACGTTGAATTGTGTGCACTTGAACATTCACACATGTTTTGTGCTGTACTTTGTCACTTATATTATATATAGGTTT
>NW_010966665.1:304160-322428 GCF_000463585.1 Tarenaya hassleriana
ATACATACATACATACATACATACATACATACATATATATATATATATATATGGCATGACAAAACTACTTTCCTCAAAAGATTCGTTATCGAGACCTCACGGATGATACCTTTTCTTTGCAAAAATTGCTCAAAATTCGCTAGCGTTCGCCCAACCTGTTGGTCTGCGACAGCTCCACCGTATTTGCAAGCTATTGAAATTCATTGATTTCGACAATCTTTGATAACGACCTTTTTTTTTTAAATTTCGTACATCGATCCATTATATTATATTATATTATATTACATTAGCCCTCTCATTGGTTACTAAGTTCTCTTTTTGTTTTGGTTTGGTTTGGTACCAACTCTACATGATTGAAGCGACGCGAGCAAAAAAAAAATAAGAAAAGGTTCATAAATGATTAACCGGCTTTGTTATTTTATTATTATTATTATTATTATCATTGTCACACATACATATGAACATGCTTCCACATATAAAAGTACAATGTCATACACCCAAACTTATCCGAATTATACATATATATATATATAATTTGTAAAAAAGTTTAGAATTGATATAAGAAATGCCTTAAAATTTAATTCAAAACTTTCTAAACTTATAAATTTAATTTTATTAAATATAAAAAGTAATATAAATAATTACAGGGAACTAATATAAATACATGATCATTTAAAATGATGAATCTGAAAAAAGAAATATGAGGAGGAAATTTAGAAGTTTATGAATCTAATTTGTGATATGAAATTCCAAACTTAAAAAAATTAATGTGAAATTCAAATGAAATTGATATTGTTCTATGCTAAAAAAACCTAACAAAAATATAGAAATAGAAAGAAGTATTCAATACTTAGAAAATGATGGTATTGCTATATTAAAAAAGAATACGGCTAATATTTGTATGCTGATAGAAAGATAGAATGATTTGTTAAAAAAATCGAGTTTAAAAAGATTGCCATAGATTTTCTAGATTTAGTTTTGGATTTATATATATAAAAAGGCAACAAATTATTCATGTTAACAAAACGGTAACAAATTTGAAATACTAACAATATTTTTTTTTTAAATCTTTAACTATAAAGAATTATGAACCCTTAAAATTATTTCATATAGAAAATAGTTTAAAATAACTATAATTATTATTTTTTAAATTATGGACCCTTAAAAGTTTGGTCGTGCAAAAGAAGAAGCAAGTGAGAAAAGTTGCACTCCCTCTGTGAGTACTATATAATTAAAACGAGACGACCCTTGTAGATTAGTTGGTGTGAGAATTAATTACAGATGCTGCGAGTTTTTATAACATACATTAATACATCATATAAAAAAACTGAACATGTGAGTTTTCATTTGTGCTTTTTTTTTTTTTAAATTATCCTCTTAACGTAAAAATGGTCCATGCATACAGAAGCAGAGGGGCTATAAATATAGCTATTACGTATGTTAGTACACTGTACATGCGTATATATAGATACATACACACATAGAAAAGCCACGAGAAGAGTTAAAACAAGCGTGCTTACACCAACTGGGAGTGGATACAGACGTAGCTTTCGAGCTTTATACATGCATCACCCACATCACTCCCACTGCCGCACATGCATCATCGTCATATATATATATACAGAGAGAGAGAGATCCATGATGATGATGATGATGCTGATTGTGACCATGATGGCTCTGATATGTGTACCCATATGAACCCTAAAACATATATATATCCATGCAACACGCATCTTTATCTTAGGGCATAAAAAATGGGCAAAGATTTTTTTTTTTTTTTTGGTATGAAGGTGATTTGTATTATATATCAAAAGAATTACAAATGTTATATCGGTGACAAATGTGTATCCAAGCACACAAATTTGTTGAATTTTTCAAAAATATAAATATAGTTGAATATTTTTAAGTTCAAAAGCATATATGATTTTTTAAAAGAAAAAATTATATATATATATATATATATATATATATATATATACTTTTTCCTGTTAACCTCTAAAGCCTTGCTCCTTTTGCGGATTTGTGTTCATCTTCTTCCACACTCAACAAAGAGGAAACAAACCGTATTCGGGTTTTTTGGTTCAGACTCGGTTGTACGCAACAGACTTGCTGAAGAGCTTGCGGATGTAGAGAACTTGAAGGGCACTCGCTGCAGCCAGAATATATATATATATCAATAGGTGTATTTTGTGGGGATGTAGGGTTTACGAAAACGGTTACGTTTGGTGGGTCGTCGTAAGAGCGGCAGTGACTTGCCATTGTGGGGCTGATTATGTAAGGCCGCGATTAATGGTCCCCCTTTGCAGATTTCTCTTTTTTTTTTTAAAAAAAAAATAGAACACAATTTATGCTTATAATAAAACACATTTTAACATTTCGGATTTTGATTCGTACAATGTTTTTAGACAATCCGTAATTTATATTAATTCCGATTCATTAATTTTTTCAAAGTTGATTTTATTGAAAATTAATCATTTTTTATATTTTTTCGCAAAATTTAATTGAAATTGGAGTAATATGGTTTAAACTTTAAAGAAAGTGGTATGGACTAGAGGGGCCAAAAGGGACAGACAGGGTTCATGGGTATATGAACTTCCACTTCACTGAATCAGACATTTATAAATCATAAATCTCTTATTCTCAGCTTCATGTTGATCAAATATAGCTACATAGATCCCAGTTTGGAAGAGGGTTTCGCCAAAAACCGAGGGTTCAAACCCGATAACCCGAAGAAAAGCCGGGTAAAATGAGGGAAAAAAAACGAAAAAATCGTATTGAAAAACTTGGTTTACCAGAACAAGCTTTAGATCTATTGAGACCAGCTCTGTACGCTCCTGACCCGAGGCATAGCCGATTCTTTCTTGGCCTCCGAGTCCACTTTGAACATTGCCTCGCAAACCTCGCCCGAACTGTCCACCCTCGGGACGGGTTTCAACTCGTTCAGAGGATGCTCGTAGCTCCTCGACCCTCCGGATGATGTGAAGAAGCATCCTGACAAAAACAGGGGATTCGAGCAAAAGGTGAATCCTTTGATTCATTATAAACCGTAATAGGAAACCGGGGGTATTGAATAAACCTTTATTTCCCACAACCCTTCTTCACAGTCTCAACATCATCGGAGAGAACAAGATTGGCTTCAGCATCGGCTCCCCAGAAGAAGGGAACACTCCCGTCTTCGTCCTGAATACTCGCGTAGTTAAAGAGAGAGAACAATAACGAGATTTCGCGTCGAGCAGTTACGGTCTGAACAAATGCGAATACGCCAATATGTGAATTCAATAACGAGATTTCGATTTTCTATGCATATTTAACGGGCCCAGTACTGGAAATATTAAAAAAAAACACCCATTCAACGATCTGTGAACTGTGACAGAGGAAAAACATGTTGGCGATTTTTGACAAATCGGTGGCGAAGAGTCCTGAGGCTCTTCAGAGTCCGGAGTCTGGATCGATCTGCGCTTTCAAAGACTGGATTTTGACGGGACGCTTCGCCGCCGCTAACTCCGGCGCCGTCACCGTTAAGTTCGGAGCTTCAGGCGTCGTCTCCTATTCGCTCGACAAACAGAACCCTCTTCTTCCCAGGTACTTTATGATCAACTTCTGGTCTCTTTGGTCGGATTATTGCAGGAACCGATGGTGTTCTGTCTTGTATGTAAAAAGTTTGATCCCTTGTGCGATTGTTGTTTGATTACTCGCGAGAAAGTTTGGATCAGAGACGAAGATAAGATTTGAAGTTTCAGGGGTTTGATCGGATAACTATATTGGTGACATTTCCATGGTTTTCCAAGATGAACAAACGAGGATGATCATGGTCTAGACAATGAAGTTCTGTCTCTGTGTTTCCTTACGCACACTACTTCATTGCTTCTTCATCTCGGGTTATATCTCATTGATCATATCAGTTGATTAAATATGGTGAAATCGAAAAGGGAGGTGATGTCTGGTCTTTAGATAAACTTGCGTGATACATAGATTGCCCGCAGTGGTGGATGATATCTTCTGCCTGTTCCAAGGCCACATTGAGAATGTTGCCTTTCTCAAGCAACAATACGGTCTGAACAAGTCAGCAACCTAGGTGACCGTCGTTATTGAAGCTTACAGAACGCTTAGAGACCGAGGTCCATATCCTGCTGATCAAGTTGTTCGAGATCTTCACGGGAAGTTCGCCTTTATACTCTACGACTGCGCCACGAAGAATGTGTTCCTAGCCGGGGTATGTGGCATTTTCTTCTATTGTGTCCTTGCATCGATATATTACCTTTTGATGCTGAATTTCGGATACCTGGCTTGTGTTTGGATCTTGGATTTAGGTAACTGTGTATATTCAAAAATTATCTCAGGTACCTGATTTTTGGGTATCTGACCAAAAAAATTTGAAATCAGGTAATATCATGACGAGACTCGACACGTTAGAGTTTGTATTTGGATAACCCGAAAATCTCAGATACCTGACTTGTGTCCAACCACTATCACGTTTCCTCGGAAAGAAGTTGTGTTGTGTATGCCTTCTAACCTCTGCGTAGATGGGCGAGAGAGCAGCCATATGCATGCAGGTGCGAATTTGGTATTGAATCATATAATATATAGGCAAAGACCATGGATTTGAATTAAATTATTAAGATCTGCAACATAAAAGTATACTGTAAGCAGAAGAGAGAAAGTGTATAAAAAGAAATCCAGTAGCTGCACATTGAGTAAAAAAAAAGGGTCTTTTTCCTGTTAACCTCTAAAGCCTTGCTCCTTTTGCGGATTTGTGTTCATCTTCTTCCACACTCAACAAAGAGGAAACAAACCGTATTCGGGTTTTTTGGTTCAGACTCGGTTGTACGCAACAGACTTGCTGAAGAGCTTGCGGATGTAGAGAACTTGAAGGGCACTCGCTGCAGCCAGAAGAAGGTACTCTCCCACGGTGTAGAATATCACACGCTTTCTCGTGCTCTCATTTGCTGCACAAAAAGTGGTAAAAGGTAAAATCTAGGGCGATAGAATGAATGCGAAGAGATTTCACCAAAGTACAAGAAGCCGAGGACAGTCCACGAGAAATGTATATATTTGCACACCAAACTGACAATCACCAAGACTAATTTCAATGTTCAAAAGGGTATCAACGAAATTTGCGGGGTTTATTCACATTACGACTGAATTCACTAAACGCGATTATCTTGCATCTAAACATCCAGCCGAGAAAGGACAGTATATAAGCTGCAGTCAAACCTCAGATAGAAATAAACGAAAACGAAAAACACGAAGCCGATCAAAAAGCAAGTGTTGAAACATAATTTTGCTTCGTTCAGTATAGATTTACCAAATCTCAGCAACTTTTACGTGTCAAGATTAACAAGGCTGGAAAAGCGCAGGGATAAGAAAGTTCGATTAAGATGATTGAAGAAAGAAAAAGTAGAAAACTCACTATGACGGTGTCGGGCATCACGTGCTTTCAGATACTTCTGCTCAGAGATAACCGATTCCAAAGCCTCTCTCAGCTCGGCAATCTTAACGTTTATTGGGTCCAAATGTTCTGGCAAGCACAAAGGAAAAAGGGGAACATGGAATCAAGCAGCTTAACACAGTACCATCTAATATCCAAATAGCAAACATGAGAAACACATACCGAAGCAGCGATGTGTATATTAGAAATGGAACATATATAATTGTAATAAGAAAAATGCTCATTATAAAGGTTTGAACGAACCATCTTTGGCTATGTCGTGTTCATTGGGAATATGACCGACATGAATATAGAAGGAGACAGTTTCTGGTGAAGAGTAGGGGTTGTGGAAACAAAATTTGTACATTCCGCTTTTCGGGGCCTTGAACTCGAACTTATCCCCAGATGTTCCTTTCAAACTGTGTACGACATTCCCCGCAGGAGACGAGACCTAAATGAAATGCCAAAATCAAAATTACAATAAGGAAGCAGATAGCAAACGAGACTCTAAATCCAAGGCAGTTGCCGAAAGATAAACCGGTAAGGTAATCTCAACAAGGTTCATAACTTCAATCTCTGAGGGATGGAGACAAAGCTTTCGACCCCGTCATCTTGATGAAAAATTGTGACAAACACTGAGGTTAGAACTTAAATAGACTCTTTGGAAATCAAGAACCACCATTCAATTTCCAGTAGAACAAGTCACCACTGGATTGTGTTTCCACTTTTCAGTACAAAACTAAAACGCCATAACCAGAAAGATTGATGATAGACACCCATAGATTGATCAAGTGAAGCACAACCTTTAGCATCTGTCACTTCTCAGATAAATTAAATTCTTTTGTCCAAAACCAAAATTATCCCCAATTTCCGGGGAAAAAACCAAACAGGTTGTTCACCTTCAAAATGGATAAAAGCCCTAGAAACAATAATGCACAAAGTCTACCCTGATTCGCAGAAAACCCTAGATCGTAAAAGAACCCTATCTGGTTGGGAATGTCCGCGGAAATTAAACGAAACCAAATTGATTGTCTTTTTCAATAAAAGCATTCAAATTGGTCCGAAGCTGGTTGGGAATGTCCATGGAAATTAAACGAAACCAACTTCACCAACCGGAATTATCGTAGGGAGAACATCTCGCTCTAGATCAGAACAGACATCAACAAGATATCGAATCTCGGCTAACCTCAAAATCAAGACCGGGATGATCTGCACCCCAGAAGATATCATGGTCGACGACGACGAAGTTTCCCGACACAGTGTCGCCTTCGTAGAGAACGTACTCGTAGACGCATTCAACGTCGTTCACAGTCACCGACAGTGAAGAGATTCGTCCGATCGAAGACAGGAGTAACAAACCAACGAACAAAACCAGATGGGTCTTCGGATCTCTGCCAATTCTCGTCTCCATCTCCCTCGTCTTCGACCAAATTCTCCGTTTGTTTCTCGAGAAAATTTAACCGAGCAATACAGGGTACCTTTTATTACACTTGACAAACCGGAAATTGGTACATCGGGCCGGTTCGTTAAGATTTGGTCAACGGCTTTTTAGTCTAAACTCTGGAGCATTAAAAATGCTTAATACGTTTTCTAGGACTGGGCGAACGGTCGATTACGGGTTAATCGGTTATGGTTATTTTGGGTTCGGTTATTTCGGGTTATTAAAATTCATAATCAAACGGTTAATTAATTTTATTCGGTTCGGTTCGGTTCGGTTTCGATTCGGTTCGGTTCGGTTTTATCCATTTAAAACTATAACCAAATAAAGATTCGGTTCGGTTCGATTATAATATTTAAAAAATCAATTCATTTATAATTAAAAATATTCGAATAAAATATAATATAAAATATTATCATAATTATTTTAACATATAAAATAATAATATCTAAAATTATATTTTGATAGAAAACTATTAAATAAATAAATATCGACTTTAAAAACAATAATAACAATGATAAAATACGTATAAAATATAATAAAATAATGATTAAATCAATAATATAAATAATTATATATGTATAATATATATATATATAAATGAAGATATATAAACGGTTCGGTTCGGTTCGGATTCGGTTAATTCGGTTTATAAAAATTTATAACCAATAATAATTTTTAATAGGTTCGGTTCGGTTCGGTTTCGGTTATTTCGGGTTTTAAAAAATCTTAACCAAACGGTTATTTAATTTTATTCAGTTCGGATATATATATCGGTCGGTTCGATTAATAATCGAAATACCTGAACCGAATGTCCACCCCTAATGTTCCCCATGTTTTTTTGCTAAAAAGAAGAAAATCGATAAAGAGACGAAAATAACATAAACGGAAACGAAAATGTAAAGTTTTTAAAAAGTAAATGGTCAGAACCGCGAACCAGCCCGGTGGCCGACAAAATGGAAATTATATTAAAACAATTAAGAATTGGCCCATGCAGGTTAATATGTTCCCATGTTGAAGATACGTATGCAAAGGTTCCAAGAGAAGAAGAATGGCATCATCCTTGTGCACGACATGCATAACGTGACTCAAATGCATTTCGTGGTGGTCAATTGACTTTTGCTGTCACTACGAAGTCAAACACTTGATTAATGGAGGTGAATATTATGCCAAAAGAGCCGTTTGTAATCAATCTTGGAAGATTGGTTGCAATCACATGCAACTTGCCGTATTTACTTTTGGACGTAATTCATTTCCTTGTTATACATATTTTTTTTAATTTATTTCCTTATTTCTCTGTGCACTAGCCGTTGTATATGTTCCTATTTATAATCTTGTACATTCTTTTTCTAATTAAGAACATGAAAGGGACTTAGTCCCATTTTCACTATATACTCTCTCGACCATTTGATTCTCTTTATTTTTTGGTTATCAACTCCATTCTCATTCAAAAACATTCTAAATATCATAGAAATCTTCACCCCCAAACTTTTAAAAAATACTCGATTTAAAATTTAAATGGTGGTTGATCTATAAAATTTATATTCTTATTTATTAATGGATACATATCCCGAATTATATTAATTTAACTTATTTGAATATTGGATATTTTTTGTTGCATACAATTTTTTTTTTGTTTTTTTTTGTTTATTTATTTTCCGTATTTTATTGTTCAATAGATGTGTTAGAGGACGAAATCGGAGTGTAGACGCTGAAATTTGGGGGGAATGGTTTATGGAGCGATGCACCCCTAGGGCCTAGGCTGCGACGTCAGATCATGTCCGCAATGTGTTTTCTTAAATGTACTCTTTTGCCCTTAATCATTCCCTCTAATTTTAAAAATAAATTAATGAAGATTTCATAGGACAGCGAGGGTATTGTATTGGGCCTTGGGCTTTAATGTGATAATAAAAAAGTACAAGTTAAATTGATAAATGTTAAAAGTTTGGACCAAATTAAAGGTCTTTCTCGTTCGCCCGAGAAGAATAAAACGAAGAACAAAGGGACGAAAACCTAATTAGGTTTCACAATGGCGGAGAAGATAATGTCCGCGACGGAGCTCGATGTGATCCCACCGCCGAAGAAGATTCGGAAAGTGGATGGCGAAGACTGCGACAATTTGGAATCGGAGATGGATTCGGGAGGCGATGAGTTCCGGCCGCCGCCGGCGCCACCGACGGTTCGAACGGTGGACGACGAAGACATACCCGAAAGCGAAATCTCGGAATACTCATTCTCTTGCACAACGAAATACCACATGTTCGGAAACAGAATATTCCGCAACGACCTTTTACCGGAGGTACAGGAAGAGTATGAGCCCCAATTCCAGCGTTTTACCTACCTATTTTATCGGTCTCAGGTAATATTTTTAAATATTATGCGTGGAACCTTGTGCTTATATATATATATGTCTTACGTATGGATGAATTTCGTCTTAGATGTGGAGGATTCTGGTGCCGTAAATGGGATGGATACCGTTTGGTTGGTTCCTGCGTTTTTAGATTAACTGAGATGAAATTTTAGCTGTTTAACGGATTAATTTCGTGCAGGGTTTATCTGTTAAATGGGATGAATAATGTTGTACGGCCACTTAAACCATGTTTTCCTTTGGTCTTGTGTTTAGGGTTTCGAGATTAACTGGGATGAGTTCGATTTCATGTTTATTTCCCAATCTGTTGCGTGGTGCACAAGCCGTCTGGTGACCAAGATGAGCAACGACGAGCTGATTGAATATTTGACGCGCTATGCCATCGACAAACACAACAAGGAGTCGGAACAGAAAACGAACCTGGTGTACGTGGGGCCTGTCATGGCTAATTTCTTGTGTGCGGCAGGCTACGTGTTCTTCATAACATTCCGAGCGAGAGATCTGCTGTCTCCGGATCCCGAGCCCAAGCTCTATCAGACAAAGGTGCGCAAGTTTGCAGCTTTGATCGATGTTACGATTTTCAGACCACGGCCATCGGATGAAGGTATGGAGTAGTATTCTCCGTCCCATGTGGTGTTAGAATAGAAGTGTTCTGTCTTGTTGCCTAATGTTTTGTTTGAAGATGGTGATGCAGAGATGACTTGTGCCAAAGTGGATCCTCCCCCTCCCGACTCCCGCTCCATGACATGACGGGTGGTTGTTAATTGGCATAACCTTATGTGGGATTATAATGTTGGATATGATATGTTATATATATATATTATGAAAGATACTTGAGAATTGTCTGAAAACTGCTCTCCAGACGCCTTACCGCATCAGTTTCTATTTAATCTGGTTTTGGGATCTGACGTTTTTGCTGTTAGGTGTTTCTCTCGCTTTTGGTTTCATTGAATTTCTTCTTCTGTCTCTGCATCGAGCTTGTTGTTTGCTTGACAAGTTCATATCTTTGCGGATTGGTTCTTCCTGGGTTTCTGAGTTGTTCATTTCTCCCTCGGTTTTGTTTAATTAGTTCAGCTACTCCTAATCTTTAATTTCTAGGGTTTCAACCTAAATAAAGTGCTGTCTCCGGTTTACATTTATGATGATGACTCCGTTTGTAATAAACAAAAAAAAAATCAAATTTAATAAACCGGTTCGAATTGTCGGGTTAACTCTAAACCAAAGTTTGGTCTCTAACTTGGATACAGACGTTTCTTATGTGGATACAGACGTGATATTCCAGAAAAAATTTTCGCATGCCACGTCGGCACAATTCGATTTCGGAGGCGTAATACACAATGTCAACTTTTTTTTCTTCTGTTTTGCATCTGAATTGCAGCGAAATGTTGTTTCTGCCATAAAGAACCATTGAAGAGCAAATTCATCAAAACATTCAACTAATTTAAGAACATGAAAAAAAAATTACGTATTAACAGTTTAAAACTTTAAGTTACGTGTCATCCGGGTTTGGAACGCTAAATGCTTGACATTTTTTTCCAGTAAATTTTGATTCAGATTTAATACATCGAGCCGATTTCGATTTTAAAACCGGTTACATGTTTGCTGAAGTGGATATTTTTATTATGTGGCATGCCACGTCAATGTACATATGTTGGCATCCAAAATCCCTTTCTTTCCATACCATGCATAAAATTGCAATAAAAATTGTGATTAGTCGTGGGTAATTGGGAAATTTTGAATTCAAGTGCAGATTATTGTCAAAAGAAAAATTTGTGTATTGATTTTATACATTTGATTAAATCTATATGGTTGAAGTAATTTTCTCTAACAAATATGAAGTATTATTTTGGTATACGATCTTTTTCTAAAACAAACCGGTTTTATTTGTTTTCAGACAAATCAATTTATTTGTATTTCGACAAATCATGTTAATAACGTAATGAAAATTTTCTTTACTTGTTTTAAAACAAAATTGAATCTGAACCGATCAAACCAGTATCCTAAAATATTTAATTTTGAACTAACCAATCTAACCGGTTTATTTGAATCTTAAACCGATAAAATAGATCGATTTTTATTTTTTAATGATTGCTGACATGATGTGTTCATATGGATGGAGTATGCTCGGTTGGATAAATTGTTATCGATTTCATGAGTTTAATTGTTTTTATTGATATATTATAGTATTTCGTGTATTTATTTATTAAATTATTAGTTCAGATATTTATCTTGTATATTTAGAAAATTTGGGTACTTTTTTGAGATTTTTTCTTTATTATTGTAGTCTAATGACGGCTCTTAAATGTATTTTTTGCCTTTAATAATTTTGTCTGATTTTAAAAAATAAATTAATGAAGATTTCGTAAGTGAGGAACAGGATGTTCTTATTGGGCCTTAGGCCGATATTCATATTTATGGGCCTTTAACAGATTCATATTATGAGCTTTAGCCCGTTTTCCTGCTATGGGTCATTTTTATGGTTCAAATGCATGTAAGAGGGTCAATTGGTCATTGTCCCTGAGCTTGTTTTATGAGCAAACCTACACGACCATGTCCAAAAGCTAATTAATAATTATGCTAATAAACAATTCATTCTCGCTCTATTAACAAATAGTTAATAAAAATCTAAGCTGGAAGAATGTTTTGCCAAAAAAAATGTTAGCGAGTATATTGTAATTTCATATCCTGTGTTTCTTTTTTTTTTATTAAAAAAATTTGAAGCTAAATATATAAACAAATGGTTTTTATCCGGGACGGGTCCATATTACATGTCTTAAGAGCATAAATAACAAATTTGATGAAATATAAACAAATTTTATTTAAGTGAATAACAAATTTTATAACCGTAAGTAGATTTTTCTCGGACGAGAGAGGGAGAGAGGGAAAGTAGGCTTTTTATTTCTTTATGTTTAGTTATCTCAATTTGATTGGTATTTTATTCAATTAAAGCAACAAATTTTGTATTTTTTTAAATGCATATTTACCATTACCAAAAAAAAAACCAAAATTTGTATTGCAACACATTTGCATCTTTTAGTTTTTCATCTAGTTAAAATATCACGTGTGTATTTTTTTAACGTACAATATAAGATAATGTTTAAAAGCCCAAGAAAGTCAAAGATTGTAATACCATTGGACCCACCACCAACGTTAAGAGCTCTTTCGCCCGTACTTCATCACGTGAGGATGGTAAAGATACAGGAGACAAAGAATTAGGAGAACAAAAGGAGAGTACAGACACAACTGAAAATGGCGGCTACCTTCGACAATGATATTTTCTACTTTTCTTTACATACATACATGTTATATGTATAGAACAGATTATATATATATAGGGGACTTGTGTACATGGACATTTTTGATTTTTTATATAGACAAGAGAGAGAACTTCTTCTTCTTCCTTTTTCCACTCTGCGCCTCTGCAGCCGTCAAGGTTGTTAATTTCTTCTTGTCTTTTTATATAACGTTAAAATATATACTAACATTTACAAAAGTTAATAAATAATCGTAATCATTCAAATTTACAAGAATTTATGAAACGGCAAGAAGAAAATTTACATCACACAATCAATCACCAATATTTAAAGGGGTTGGATATTAAAATTATTATAATTAATCGTGATTGTTTTGAAAGAACAGTTTCGATCATACCTATTCTAATATGAAATCGACATCATTTCATAACTAAAAAAAATATAATTTTCTATTTAATTGTAAATTCTATGATTGATTAGCCTGGATAACATATGAATATTTTAATATAAAATGGAACATTTCTGTAACTTTGAATAAAATGTTATAACCAAAAAAAAACTCTGAATAAAATAAATTGATACGTATAAAAAAGAATAATCTTCATTTCTGATTTTTTTAATATATGTTATATATAAAAAATATTTTTTTATGGTATGAACTTAATCCTGGTTAGCCAAACTAAGGTTATCAAATCGCAATTCGTGGGGTCCATACCGAAATTGCTAAAAGTTTTTTTTTTTTTACCGTAAACCCAGCCGAACCGCGACACGACTGGTTTATCTGTAACCTCTTAATTGTGTCTACATAAAAATAGAAATCTGACACTTTTTTTTTCGTTTTAATAATAGAAATCTGACACTTGTACATATAAAATTACATTTTAAATATAATGTATATCATATATTTCAAAAAAAAAAAAACTAAGAATACATAGATTAAAACACTATACAACCGTATCTAATTATATTCTCTAATAAATAGATAATTTTTATCTACAAAATCAGAGAATCCATCCATTAGAGGGATTATAAGCTATATTGGTATTATGGAGTTTTGTATAATGATAGTTAGAATCATATTTCACATTTAAAATTGGAGGATTTTTTAAACAAAAAAAAGACAATTAAAAATATATAATAAATATAAATGTAATATATATATATATATAATGGCAATATATATCTCCAGATATATATTGATATATTCAGTTGTATATACGTTTAGATTTGACGCTATCTCTTCCTATTTTAGCTAGAGTTGGTTGTTACGTTTTGTACATAAATAGATGTTCGAGGATATGAAATACACATCAGAGAAAGACTTTTCTGAAACATCTCTTTTATATCATGGTATCAGAGCCCGACCAATTCTGATTTCGTGTTCTTCCACCGACATTCATGTCTACCACCTCAACCTCACCGACGTCTGCCGATCTGACGGTGTCCTCGACTCCGACACCCGCGACTTCTGAGGCTCCGAGGAGAACAATTTCTCCTTATGATCTGAGTCCCAGCGATAACCCCGGATTGGTTCTCTCGCATCCGTTGTTACGAGGAACCAATTACGAAGAATGGTCCATTAACATCCGACATGCATTGAAATCTCGGAAGAAATTCGGTTTTGTGGATGGCAAGATCCCTCAACCGGATCTAGATTCTCCCGATTACGAGGATTGGGAAACGAATAACTCCTTGATCGTTTCTTGGATCAAGAATACGCTCGAACCTGGATTGCGTTCCGATGTCATTCATCGTGAATTCGCGAGAGACTTGTGGGATTATCTCAAACGCCGTTTCGGTATGACTAATGCCACTCGTCTTCTTCGTCTTCGAGCCGATTTAGCGAACTGTCGACAAAAAGGTATGTCTGTTGAAGCTTATTTCGGTAAGCTAACGAAGTTGTGGGACGATCTTGCGAGTGTTCGTGTATTGAAGAGCTGCAAGTGCGGTCTTTGCACGTGCAACCTTGTGACTGAATTGGAAAAACAAAAACAGGAGGATCGGCTTTATGAATTCTTGCTTGGCTTGGACGACATCAAGTACGACAAGAGAGAGAACTTCTTCTTCTTCCTTTTTCCACTCTGCGCCTCTGCAGCCGTCAAGGTTGTTAATTTCTTCTTGTCTTTTTATATAACGTTAAAATATATACTAACATTTACAAAAGTTAATAAATAATCGTAATCATTCAAATTTACAAGAATTTATGAAACGGCAAGAAGAAAATTTACATCACACAATCAATCACCAATATTTAAAGGGGTTGGATATTAAAATTATTATAATTAATCGTGATTGTTTTGAAAGAACAGTTTCGATCATACCTATTCTAATATGAAATCGACATCATTTCATAACTAAAAAAAATATAATTTTCTATTTAATTGTAAATTCTATGATTGATTAGCCTGGATAACATATGAATATTTTAATATAAAATGGAACATTTCTGTAACTTTGAATAAAATGTTATAACCAAAAAAAAACTATGGCCGACAATCGTTCGCTTCTCAGTCCGGCTCCGTATTTTTGACAGCGCATCTTCATTTGTCGAATGTGTATCTTGTCGAGGGATTACATGTTAATCTCATCTCCGTCTCTCAACTATTGGACGATCGTGATTGTATAATACAGTTCACTAACCGAATGTGTGTTATTCAGGACCTACGTACGAGGACGCTGATTGGAGCGGGTGAACTCCGAGACGGGCTCTACTTTTTCCGCGGCGTTGACACTGTGGCGGCCGTTGGTTCTTGTGACAAAGTTCCTTTAGACGTGTGGCATCAGCGGTTAGGCCATCCTTCGTTCAAGATAGTAGAGCAAGTTGTCGGAGATGATTGTCGTTCGCATAGTGATTTTTCGGTTGATTCTTGTGATATTTGTTTTCGAGCCAAACAGACTCGTTCTTCGTTTCCATTGAGTTCAAATAAAGCAAGCGAGATTTTTCAGCTAGTACATTGCGATTTATGGGGCCCTTATCGCACACCGGCACATTGCGGTGCTAAATATTTTCTCACCATTGTTGACGACTACTCGCGCGGTGTTTGGCTCTACCTCTTGTCTGATAAGAGCCAGGTTTCACGTCATCTTATTGAGTTCATGGCAATGGTTGATCGACAGTTCAATACGAGAGTTCGTGCAGTTCGTTCTGACAACGGAACCGAGTTTACTTGCTCGTATTGAACTGTCGATCAACCATTGCCATGAACTCAATAAGATGACGTGAAACCTGGCTCTTATCAGACAAGAGGTAGAGCCAAACACCGCGCGAGTAGTCGTCAACAATGGTGAGAAAATATTTAGCACCGCAATGTGCCGGTGTGCGATAAGGGCCCCATAAATCGCAATGTACTAGCTGAAAAATCTCGCTTGCTTTATTTGAACTCAATGGAAACGAAGAACGAGTCTGTTTGGCTCGAAAACAAATATCACAAGAATCAACCGAAAAATCACTATCTTGGTCGCGGAATCTGCCGAAGAAGAAGTAGAAGAGGGATCAACAGATGATGGTGCAAACGATGTCAAGCGAGGTGGGATATCGTCCTCCTCAAGTAACACAGGCCACGAAACCGGAGCAGGATTTTCCGAAGAGGATTGCTGGAGAGGAACAGGGTCAGCGAAGGGGAACCGGTCTTCGCAGAAGGCGACGTCACGTGAAATAAAAAAACGTTTCTTCTCCAGGTCATATAGACGCCATCCTTTCTTGCCAAACGGGTAACCGACAAACGCGCAGCGAATGCTTCGAGAAGAATACTTGTCGCCTTTATGATCTTTGTTGTGGGAACAGGGTCAGCGAAGGGGAACCGGTCTTCGCAGAAGGCGACGTCACGTGAAATAAAAAAACGTTTCTTCTCCAGGTCATATAGACGCCATCCTTTCTTGCCAAACGGGTAACCGACAAACGCGCAGCGAATGCTTCGAGAAGAATCCTGCTCCGGTTTCGTGGCCTGTGTTACTTGAGGAGGACGATATCCCACCTCGCTTGACATCGTTTGCACCATCATCTATTGATCCCTCTTCTACTTCTTCTTCGGCAGATTCCGCGACCAAGCATTCTGATACACCGGCAAATACTCTCCCAGTCGAGGTTTCGAACGATAGGGGGGGCCGTTCCGTTGTCTCCAATATCGCAAACCATGTTCCTGTAGACACAGACAACTTAGGCCGAGGGAAACGTGCCAAGTTCCCTTCCACACGTCTTAAGGACCATGTCACAAACACCGTTCGTGTCGTAAGCCCGTCTCCTAGCTCACTTGCACCACATAGCTCCTCAGGTACACCGTATCCAATCACACAATTTGTTACTTGTTCTAATTTCTCTTCGTCTCATCGCGCATTCTTAGCCGCTGTTTCGGAGGGTGTTGAACCACGTTCATACAAGGAGGCGAGTCGCGATCCTCGATGGAAGGCGGCCATGCAACGTGAGATTGACGCGTTGGTAAAGAACAAGACATGGACTATCGAACCCCTTCCGCCGGACAAGAAGGCTATCGGTTGTCAGTGGATATTTCGGATTAAATATTGAAGGATGTAATGCTCTAGGATGATCATACGATATGAGAACTATGTATGATATGATGTATTTATTGGATGAATACATTATTTATTCATTATTTATTTTGCATATTTGATAAATAATGATAATCCCTGGATCGTTACGAACGATCCTAAATTCCTTAGTCGTTTGTCATTGTGGGAACGATGATGAATTAAGACTAACATGAGGCGTAATCGATGATCATAATGATGATCATACGTATTGGATACGGATTACGGTCATGGGTACTTGTTTGGAACAAGTGACTGGATGACTCGCGTGAGATTGTCGTTTGGATTTATCCATGACTTGAATCTCACTTGATGGTTCGCTTTAGATCCTCAGACCTGAGATATCTATTGTATCCATCATGACGAGTAATGTACTTTGACTGCGTCAAACGTCGTCTTTAACCGGACGACTATAAAGACGGGGCTCGGGTACATTATGAATCATGTAATGGATAGTAGATAGTCAAGATGGAACTTTGTCCCTCTCGAAAGAGAGAGATATCGCTTGGGCCCGTCGTAGGAGTGAGACTGTGGAAATGTGTGGCCACACTATAGATGAATGTCATCTATCTCTAACAGTCTACTCGGGATACGACAAAGCATTCGAACTATGAGTTCGATTATGATATCGTGAGACAAAGAGGATCATCGTTTGAGCTATCTCTAGCTTTTCGGTTAGATCACATCTAACTCTTTCCGATACGGGTAATCATAATGTCTTGCTAGAGACCGCTTATGATTAGGGAAGCGAGATTGGATCTCGCGTTCACTGCCGTATTCGGAGGAGCCTAAAGGGTCACACACATAAGGGATGGATATACACGGACGGGAAAAGATTGGACGGAAAAATTGGATTTTTCCGGGAAATCTGAGTCTGGTCCGGACCGGACCAACTGTTGGTCCGGCGGACCAGACGATCGAAGTGATCTGGAGACAAGTCCGAAAATCAGGTCCGGTCCGGAGCTGACCAGGGTTGGTCCGGCGGACCGGAAGGTCAGCTCGGACTCGAACTGATGGTTCGGACTAGTCTGGTCCGGCGGACCAAATGTTGGTCCGGCGGACCAGACAACAGGCGGACTCAGGGTTGGCAGGTCCGGACTCGGCTGGTCCGGCGGACCAGGAATTTGGTCCGCCGGATCGGGATTGCGCGGAGTGTCGGCAGACTTGTCGAGTCTTGGTCCGGCTGACCAAGGTTGGTCAGCCCCGGACCAAGACGTTGACAAAAGTCAACCTGA
>NW_010966665.1:322544-339090 GCF_000463585.1 Tarenaya hassleriana
GCGAAACGAGTGAATCAAATTCGTGCTTCGAACTAAGATGTTAACGTGCAAGATTAAGCAACCAAACAGGGGATGATGAGGCAATGATCAAGAAATTTTAAACGTGCTCAAGGTAGGTAATATATGATAGTGTAAATATATAAACATAATAGTTACTAATGGTATAAGCGTATATTTGTATATGTCTGATTTACAAAAGTTGATAACTATTTCCATGTTCATTGAGAAAACCTCAACAAAATAAGTTTAATAGATTTCTGCATGACATGACACAACCAATAACCAATATTCAAAGGGTTTGAATAGATTGGATTTTCTATTTCTTGATTACATATAATAAAACTATTATATACTCAATGATGAATTTTTCCAAAATGGGTTTCAATAATACATCTACCTTAATATAGCTTCTACATCGTTTCATAATAATAACAATAACAATAATAATATAATTTTCAATTTAATCATAAATTTCTTTATTTATTATAATTTCTATAACTATTGGATATGAATATAAACTCGAGCATTTCTCTCCTTACAAATAAAATAAAATCGATACTTAATCGCGGAGAATAATCTTCAGTTCAATTATTTTTCAGTAGATGATTATATATATAGATATATACATAACAAATAGTATTTGATGTTATGGACTTAAAAGCCCTCATTAACCGGACCAATATTACGTTCTCAATGTGCATCCTTGTGGGGCCCAGGGGATCATACCGAAATTGGTAAACCTGGTTGAACCAGCAATGTACCGACTGGTTATTTGGTAGGCGTACCTCAAAACGTTTGGAAAACGCCGTCTCCATGGTTAGGGCTTCTCCTCTTTAGCGGTTGAAATTACTATTATTGTTGACATTAATTATATGTGTCTGCATAGAAATAGCACTATCCTACATCCTATGTCTCTGCATCTCCAACACGAGAACCAATGACTACAGAATGTAGTGATTCTGAGATATTTACATTATAAGGCTAAAAACTGGAAATTTTGGTAAAATAAACTAAAAAAATAATTTAAATAATCAAAATAACACAGTGTATTTTTTTTTTTTCAAAGAACCTTTTCTAATTTTAAAATCTTTGTTATGTTTTAAGTTTTTTATATACAAAGACACACAAATCTTCTATTTTCAGCAAATTTACATTGTGCTCAATAAATTTTCTATTTTCGATCTTTATATAACTCTACAAAAATGTCATGTTTGAAAAAGAAATGATTATATGAGATGAAATTCAAAATCACAAGAATTATTCTCTTGTATTTATTGTTTCTAAGTAATTGTTTAAATAATTTCAATGTTTTTCTTCCTCATGCCACCTTCTTCGTTTTCTTTATGACGATGAAATTGCGGAATATTGAAACCATAAAAAAATAATTTATGGAGTTTTATATAAACAGAAAGAATTAGAAGCATATTTTTATATTTAAAATTGGAAGTAGTTTTGTTCACAAAAGTAGATGATTAAAACTATATATATACTACCAGTATATACATATAATAATAGTATGCGTCTATATATATATATATATATATATATATATAAACTATATATAGTACATGATAGAAAAAAGAAGTTCACTTTCTGTTACAAAAAAAAAAAGACAAAAAGGTGAATTAGAATTACAAAAAATCAAATATGCTAAAAATGTATATTCTCTCTCACACACATAGTACGAGACATAGTACTAACATGGGCAACTGGAGAAGGAAACATTGCCCCCATATGTGCCAGCGGAAGTTTAGAAAATAAAAAAGAAAAATTCTAAATTGAATATATATATATATATATATATATACTTACAATTTGATTCTATTTGTTTAAAATTTTGTAATAAATAAAGCACTCTTTTTTTGCAATTAAATTAAGCCGGCTCTTGTCTCAGACTTAGTTCACACAGTTTATACTAGCTGTTCAATGAAAGGTTTCTTTCTCCGTTTTTTTTATGAAATGTCATTTGCTTCTAATTCTAGAGTCATGTATCGATTTCCTTGATTTAAGAAGTTTATGCATGTCAAATTTGTTGGGTTTACAGAGCCACTCTACCTCTTTGGTCGTGAGAGAAGGATCGCAGATATTCCTACCGATCACCCATCTCGCAGCAAGCAGCATGCAGTTATACAGTTCCGGTAGGTTACTGATGAGCAGTTTTGATTTCGAGTGACCATTTCATAAGTATAAAATTTCCTGGGAAAAGGATTTAGTTACTCTACTGATCTCAGGCTAGTGGAAAAAGAAGAAGCAGATGGTACGATGTCGAAGCAAGTCAGGTTGTTGTTCCCTTGTGATAACTTGGTAATCCGACGCTCTTTGTTGTTCCCTTATGATAACTTGGTAATCAGACGCTCTTTTCTAATTTTTTCTAATAGCAATTGAGATACGAACTCGTTTTTGGTTACTGTTCAGGCCTTACATAATGGATCTTGGAAGCACCAATAAGACTTACATTAATGTGAGGAATGCATCTGGTATCCGCTTCCTACATTTATTATTCTTGCAGTAACATTACGTTTTTCATTTTTCAGGATAATCCGATTGAATCACAGCGATACTACGAGCTCTTTGAGAAATTTGGTAACAGTAGGTAAGCTACTAAACTTGGAGTTTTGATTTTTCCTTCCTTTAAGATCATGAAAATCTCATAGTTCTACGCAGTTTTCTCATTTTGTTGCAAAGATTTATCATGTTGCGTCATGCTCATTGCGTCTAGCAGAGTTCTTCTAGTAAGTAGTAAATAGTTGGACTTGCAAAACTATGTTCAGCTCGTCAAGAATTTACTCGCCTCAATCATCGCGTGGGTGTTCTATCCTATGCCTGGGTTGAGCATTGCAAGTTCTTGACATATATATGTCTTCGTAGCAAGTTTTCAAATGAAGACACGTACAAAATGTAATATTTGGGAAATATTTTTTAAAATAAAAAATGATTCACATTAAAGAAACTCAAATTGCTTCAATTAATTCACATAATACATGGACAAAATGGAATCTGCATAGAAAATTCGATAAAATAACCTAAAAATAACACATTATATATATGATATTCTAAAAATAATCAGAATTTAAGTTTTGAAACCAAATAATAATTTTACTTTTTTAATGGAAATATTCTTCGGTTAACTACATTTTCCTTCCCTTAGGGTGACAAGATGTTTAGTACCAGGAACCAAAGTTTTCTCCTTGACGCTCGTTTGTCACCGATTAATGGAACCCTGATGAATTTTTTGCCGTGTGCAGGTGCTCGTGGTTCAGGAGACTGGTGGCCATTTCAGAGGGACGAATGTGTGGAAGTTACCTACTGGCGTTGTTAACCAGGTGAGTCACATATGTGTGGGAGCATTTACAATTGGGAAGAAATATCTGAATATATAAAAGATTAACTGACCCGAAATTTCATCTCTGGGTTCTTGTTTTAGACATGGGAAAACACAACTGGTCTGTGCGTTCAAGCAGGTTTCTGTTTTCCTTCTTTTGAACTTTCATTTCTGATTCTTAATTTAGTTTATATCTATCTTATGTTTTTTCCTATATATATGAGATTTTATTCTTTTAATTTTTCGGCTTAATATTTTCACAGACGACAGATGGAACCGGAGGAAAAAAGAAGAAGCAAGAAAGTGGAAAAGACAAGGCACGTTTCTTCTCTTCTCTAGTGTCTAGATAAAACAATTTCTCATATGTTACCCATATTTGTCATGTGGTTCAGGAGAAGGACGCCCAAAAACCGGCAAAGGAAGGAGGCAATCCCAACCCACAAGGCCATTCTTCGGTATATCTTAGTTTGTTTAAAAAAAAAAAATACGTACATAAAGTTTTTTTAATTGTTACGTAATCGATTGGATGACATTTATTTTTTTTGTTAATTATTTTAATTAGGGTAAAGACAAAGGACAAGGAGGGACGGGGTCTGGCGACGACGACGACGAGGAGGAGGTATACTACACAGTTTTTACATTTTTTTTTATATCAGTTATGTCTTACACTTGTTTTTTCTCTATCAGAAATGGGATTGGAGGAGTCACTATGGAATTGTTGGCGACATAATCGATCAAGGCGAGGAAGGTCAGCATGACAATTTCTTTTCTATTTTTTTTAAATGAGAAAAAAGATAAATGTAAATATAGTAAAGACCTGCATGAACCATATTTGTCTAATTAACTTCTATTGTCTTTTTAGATTTTGGATTGTTCGTAATTATTTTTATACGGACATCACAGTTTTATTTTGTATTTTATAGCGGTATGCTGGGCGTTCGCAATAGTGAGGGTCGTAGAAGCGCTTTATAACATAGGCCAAACCCTCTATCTGCGGAAGTATTTCTCGATTCAACATCTGGTGAATGAGGTACCGTATGAAAAAACCGGAATTTTGAATTGCAAGAGGGCTTTTGATCATGTTATCAAACATGGTTTGATTCAAGAAGAGAAATGCAAATTCGTCGGCAAAAAATTCGTCTGCAAACACAACACGAATGTAAGTAATTTTAATATTTCAAATTATTATTTAGATCTAATTTAATATACAAATTATGAATAACAACTAATGACGTGTCTCCCTTTTGTAGTTTAATCGAACCACGGTTGATAACTTTGTTACGGTGCACAATGTTGATGACACCGAGCTTCTTCTACTAGTAAGAAGACAGCCAATTGTCGGTATTTTAGACCTCACGGATGAACTCCAAGATTATACTACTGTGAGTATATATATATACATTTTCAAAAATAGATTTCTTTTTCTCCTTTTCTAACTATTTGAATATATTAGGGATTGTATCGAGGATCTGGAAGCACCCCAAACCGTGGCACTCATGCTGTAGTTATCGTGGGGTTCGGCGTCGAAAATGGCCAAGCGTATTGGCTTGTCGCATGCTCGTGGGGAAAACAGTGGGGAAATCAAGGATTTGGCCGGATTGCTCGCCGGACGGTACAAGGACAACGCTCAGTGTTCAAATCGTTTCATTTCCCAGAAAAGAAAGACTACCCAAAGGAGTGATAACTAGTTAGAAGATGAGAGAGTTGTTTCGGTAACAACCATATGATTCTAGATACATACTTGGTATTATTTTGGGTTGTTACTCGTTTTTTTGGTACTTTGGATACAAACTTACTCTGCTTCTAAAGTGCAGTCCAGTTTCTTTGGCAATTTTTTTCTTCCTTTGGTGATATATTTCTTTACCTACTGATTATATTCTCATATAGTTGATACAAGTATATTAAATACATATTTTGATATGAATTTGGAATCTTTTTATATCGTCTATTGTAATATAACCAGTCGAATGTCTCAGCATATACATACATGGCAATGGCGCAATAGCTCAGTCTGTTTGTGGTTGATTCTAACAGAATCCGTTTGGGCAATTTGTTACATTTCTGTTACTCTAATTTCCCTGTAAATTCCCGTTTACATTTTCATTTCAAATGTTTGTTGTATTTGGAATTTCTTAGTTCATTTAGCTTGTATAAAAGGATGTGTACAGGAACATTTTTTAATAAGAGAATAGAAAATCTTTTCTAAAAGTTCTCGGTATTCGCATTCATTTTTTCCTCTGTTCTCTTATTAAAAAATGTTCCTGTACACATCCTTTTATACAAGCTAAATGAACTAAGAAATTCCAAATACAACAAACATTTGAAATGAAAATGTAAACGGGAATTTACAGGGAAATTAGAGTAACAGAAATGTAACAAATTGCCCAAACGGATTCTGTTAGAACCAACCACAAACAGACTGAGCTATTGCGCCATTGCCATGTATGTATATGCTGATAACATCAAACAAAACATAAACCATTCATATTCAACGATCAATAAAGGAGTATTCAATTTTGCTTGTGGATCATCCTGCCATTAGAATGACACAACGAGAAGTGCTGATTGTAGACGACTGAGTATCGGCCTAAGGCCCAATAAGAACATCTTGTTCCTGGTGTTGATCGGGTCGGACCGATTAAACCGGTCGGCTTTAAACTCTTAACGATTGTTGACGTGTCATCCCATATCATTCTACGATGAATGGAAATATTTCATGCCATTAAGTTCAGTTGGATAATTTGTTATTGATTTAACGAGTTCATATATTTTATTGGCATAACAATACAGCACATAATGTGTTTATTTGTCAAATTATTAGTTTACGTATCTATTCGATATATTTTGAAAGATTTGGATATTTTAGAATAAATTTATCAAATTAAAAGTATATGAATTACTTTTTTCACTGTTATACAAATTCAGGAATATTAATGAGTTTTATTCCACCGTTATGTGGTACTTTTGTTACTTTTGTATGTGATGTCATAAGGTCATTCATAGGATGAAATTGATTTATTCATTTGAGGATAGAAGAAGTTCTTCAAAGTGGAGTGCATGATCAAGTTGGATAAAAAAACTGATTAATGGTTATAAATTGTTATTATTGGATAGATTTAAGAAGTAAATGTTTTATGAATTTTGCATAAAATTTGGATATCAATATATTTTGAATGAATTTGAATATATATATATATATATATAAGTGTTCTTGAATATTTGATTAAAAAATAATTAAAAATATTTGGATTCATGTATTTGTAATTAGCCGAATATTATCTCGCAAATATCCGAGTTCAATTACTCAATACCACGCGATGAGATATACAATTTCAGATGGATAGGGGTGGATATTTTAATTTTCTGTTCGGTATATTTTGATTTGGCTTATTCAACTTTAAAAAATCTATCTATATTTTATTTTTATATTAGATTAGATTTTATTTTATTTCATATAATGATTTTTTATGATAAAGATAGGAAAAATCCCAAAAATAAAAAACACCGAAATTTTCAATGTAAAAAAAAACTGAAATTTTTTTAAGAGTAAAAAACATTAAATTATTTAAAATTTTCAAAAATAATATCTAAACTATTTAAGAGTGCAATGTTAAACAATTCGAACTGATGTGGCTGATTACGAATGTGTCAACGTGACATGCGAAACTTTTTTCTGTAATGCCACGTCAAAAAAAATTAAAAACCAAACTTTGGTTTAGAGTTAACCGAAAATTCAAACCGGTTTATTAAATTTGATTTTCTTTTTGTTTTGTTTATTACAAACGGAGTCATCATAAATGTAAACCGGAGACAGAACTTTATTTAGGTTGAAACCCTAGAAATTAAAGATTAGGAGTAGGTGGACTAATTAAACAAAACCCAGGGAGAAATGAACAACTCAGAAACCCAGGAAGAACCAATCCGCAAAGATATGAACTTGTCAAGCAAACAACAAGCTCGATGCAGACAGAAGAAGAAATTCAATGAAACCAAAAGCGAGAGAAACACCTAACAGCAAAAACGTCAGATCCCAAAACCAGATTAAATAGAAACTGATGCGGTAAGGCGTCTGGAGAGCAGTTTTCAGACAATTCTCAAGTATCTTTCATAATATATATATATATAACATATCATATCCAACATTATAATCCCACATAAGGTTATGCCAATTAACAACCACCCGTCATGTCATGGAGCGGGAGCGGGAGCGGGAGGATCCACTTTGGCACAAGTCATCTCTGCATCACCATCTTCAAACAAAACATTAGGCAACAAGACAGAACACTTCTATTCTAACACCACATGGGACGGAGAATACTACTCCATACCTTCATCCGATGGCCGTGGTCTGAAAATCGTAACATCGATCAAAGCTGCAAACTTGCGCACCTTTGTCTGATAGAGTTTGGGCTCGGGATCCGGAGACAGCAGATCTCTAGCTCGGAATGTTATGAAGAACACGTAGCCTGCGGCACACAAGAAATTAGCCATGACAGGCCCCACGTACACCAGATTCGTTTTCGGTTCCGACTCCTTGTTGTGCTTGTCGATGGCATAGCGCGTCAAATATTCAATCAGCTCGTCATTGCTCATCTTGGTCACCAGACGGCTTGTGCACCACGAAACAGATTGGGAAATAAACATGAAATCGAACTCATCCCAGTTAATCTCGAAACCCTAAACACAAGACCAAAGGAAAACATGGTTTAAGTGGCCATACAACATTGTTCATCCCATTTAACAGATAAACACTGCACGAAATTAATCCGTTGAACAACTAAATTTCAACCAAACGGTATCCGTCCCATTTTGGGATTAATCGAGAATCCTCCACATCTAAGACGAAATTCATCCATACGTTGCGACATATATATATAAACACAAGGTTCCACGCATAATTTTTAAAAATATCACCTGAGACCGATGAAAAAGGTATCTAAAACGCTGGAATTGGGGCTCGTACTCTTCCTCTGCCTCTGGCAAAAGGTCGTTGCGGAATATTCTGTTTCCGAACATGTGGTATTTCGTTGTGCAAGAGAATGAGTATTCCGAGATTTCGCTTTCGGGTATGTCTTCGTCGTCCACCGTCCGAACCGTCGGCGGCGCCGGCGGAGGCAGAGGAGGCGGCAGGAACTCATCGGCCCCAGAATCCATCTCCGATTCCAAGTTGTCGCAGTCTTCGCCATCCACTTTCCGAATCTTCTTCGGCGGTGGGATCACCTCGAGCTCCGTCGCGGACATTATCTTCTCCGCCATTGTGAAACCTAATTAGGTTTTCGTCCCTTTGTTCTTCTTTTTATCGTCCTCGGGCGAACGAGAAAGGGCAGCCTTTAATTTGATCCAAACCCGTTAACATTTATCAATTTAACTTGTACTTTTTTATTATCACATTAAGGCCCAAGGCCCAATACAATACCCTCGCTGTCCTCATGAAATCTTCATTAATTTATTTTTTAAATTAAAGGGAGTGATTAAGGGCAAAAGAGTACATAATAATTGCAAATTCCTTATAGATACAAACTTTCCGGAATCCAGATCTCAAGAACCGATGATTTTGATCTTCAAATAAGACTTTACAGATACAACATCAAATATTAGATTTTACCTGGAATGTAAGAAAGTCGGTTTTAGTATAATTTAAAATCTAAAAAATTATTTTGAAAACTAGAACTTAAAGTTCAGCTATATACAGACACGATTCGATTGAACTGTAGAGTTAAAGGGGACAGTTTCATGTATAAGCCATATATATTCATAAAAAAAAAATTATGTACATCTTCCTTAAGATGTTATGCTTTTTCTTCTTCAAGTTATACTTCGTTTGCGGAAGATTCAAGATGTTTTTAAAGCTATATCTCCTTCGTTTTCGCTCTAGCACGTGTGTAGTGAGATTTTTTAAGTTCTAGACTTCAACATTTCGAACTATTATCATAACTCCATGTTTCAAGTTATCTTCTTACCTATACCATTTAATGTCCTATGATGTTAACTAAGAAAAATGAATTAGTTTTAACTCGTTTGAAACCAAAGAACAATCAACCGAAAATATGCATATCTAAGATCCTTTACAAATTGTCATGTTTGTTCATTTTGGTTCAAGAAATACTTTTAAAACAAATTGAGTTCTAATTCATGGAAAAGAGAAGAAAATATTTAGAACTCATTTATAAACAAAGAACAAAAGGACTGGAACCAAGAAAATGAGCCACTTACGCCTTATGACTTTCAGACTATTTTACTATCCATATATATGTTGTAACACAATTTTAGCAATGAACATTAAATTAAAAATTAAATATAAACGGTTATGAAGTCATTTTGAAGTCGAGAAATCATCCCATAGTTATTAAAATCTCATGCCCTTTTTAACTAATATTGTAGGTTTGGTTAATAATGGGATTATGATCATATTTAGGTTGTCATCCGAGTAACTAGAAGAAAATAAATCAACACCAAAAGAGTATCACATTTTAACAAGGTGAGTGGGTTTGGATGTGATTCGAGAGTTTTATTTTTATTGATTTCGGAATTTGAGTATTGTATGGAAATTTTTCGATTGATTCGAATTAAATTCTCAAATTTAACTATCATTACTTCATGATAGAACATAACGTTCCGGTATATTATTTATAATGTGGTCATATATGAAATCGATTTTTGTTGTGATTATAAATTTGTAAGATAAATTTAAAATACAATAAAAAAATAGATATAATAATGAATAGATAAATAAATAAATGAATAAATAAATAAATAAAATTCAAATTATTATTGAAAACCAAAATAAGAATAAATAACAATAATAGAAATACTATAATTGGTAAATATATGGGATTTAAAATTTAAATTAAAAATGGTAGAATTGCATGGCGTTAGAAATATACTAGATGGATCCGGATATTATGAAACGTATGATTGTAGTCGGGTAAGCTAATAAATAATAAAATGGTGATTGCATTTACTGAAGTCTCCGCTGTATGATAATTGATTCGTATCGATTATCATACCGCAGTGACGTGCTTGCAGGGGCGGACGCAAGACAAGAGGAATGGGGGCACGTGCCCCCAGTCATTTCATAAAAACATGTCAAGTTTCTTTATAAAATTTATAAAATTTTAAATATATTTGCTAAATGCCCCCATATAGAATATTAAAATTAGATTGTGCCCCCTTCTAAATATTTCTCTACATCCGCCCATGCGTGCTTGTGATTGTGGTGATCTTCGATTGCACCATCGTTCCCTGACAAACGGTTATGGCATCATGTGACTCATATATTCGGGTTTGCGTGTGTCACCCGAATGCGTGACGAGGAAGTACGGTTCTTTGACAACCGCGCCAACTTTCCATTGGCCATGGAACGGACTTCAGGTTTGCTTATGTCATCCGTTGATTGACAAATAAACGTGGTACGAATATTAGGGGTGGGCACGGGTCGGGTACCCGGAAATTTGAGGGTACCCGAACCCGAACCCGAACATCTCGGGTTACATGTTTTATTACCCGATCTCATACCCGTAAAATCGAGTACCCGAATTCGAAAATCCGTGAGATAATTTCCGGGTACCCGAGGGTACCCGAACCCGAATATTTGTAATTTTTTCAATTATTATTTTTAAATATATTTATATATACATACACAAAATCATTCAAAATAAATTTAAATTGTATTTATATCTAAAATAACTTTATTTTAAAAAAATACATCAAAGATATATCCCAATAATATCTATATAATCATTAATATTAAATAAAATAACATAAAATCTAATAAAAAATCTAAATTTTAAAACATATTTTTTTATTATCTGGGTACCCGAGGGTATCCGTGAGATAATAACCATTACCCGAACCCGAACCCGAAAATTCGGGTATTCTAATACCAATACCCGATCTCATGTCTCATTCGCTCGGATACCCGAATTTTCGAGTACCCGACCTTCGGGTCGGGGCGGGTACTCGGAATCCGGGGATTTTTGCTTTTGCCCACCCCTAACGGATATACTCTAAAAGATTTGAGTGCGAGTCTGATGAATATTTTCCGAGGCAGATGGTCGGCAAGGGGGAGTTAACATAGAGCTGCTTCGAGCGACAGTCGGCGACATCGAGGATCGATGTATGGAGTGAGTATGGAGATGACCGGTACTGACAACCGTGATATCGATGACCAATGAGGAGTATAAAGATCACTTGAGGTATTCACAAACGATCTTGCTTGGACTGTTGCACCTCGTGTTCGACATATGCATGAATGAGTTGTTGTATTTGGATTCGATGTATTTGTAATTAGCCGAATATTATCTCGCAAATATCCGAGTTCAATTACTCAATACCATGAATATGAGATCACGCGATGAGATATACAATTTGAGATGGATAGGGGTGGATATTTTAATTTTCGGTTCGATATATTTTGATTTGGTTTATTCAGTTTTTAAAAATCTATCTATATTTTATTTTTATATTAGATTTGATTTTATTTCATATAATACTTTTTTTATGACAAAGATAGGAGAAATTCCAAAAATAAAAAACATCGAAAATTTCAATGTAAAAAAAAACTGAAATTTTTTAAAGAGTAAAAAACATTAAACTATTTAAAATTTTCAAAAATAATATCTAAACTATTTAAGAGTGCAATGTTAAACAATTCGAACTGATGTGGCTTACGAATGTGTCAACGTGACATGCGAAACTTTTTTCTGTAATGCTACGTCAAAAAAAAAAAAACCAAACTTTGGTTTAGAGTTAACCGAAAATTTAAACCGGGTTATTAAATTTGATTTTTTTTGTTTATTACAGACGGAGTCATCATAAATGAAAACCGAAGACAGAACTTTATTTAGGTTGAAACCCTAGAAATTAAAGATTAGGAGTAGCTGAACTAATTAAACAAAACCCAGGGAGAAATGAACAACTCAGAAACCCAGGAAGAACCAATCCGCAAAGATATGAACTTGTCAAGCAAACAACAAGCTCGATGCAGAGACAGAATATATATAACATATCATATCTAACGTTATAATCCACACATAAAGTTATGCCAATTAACGCCTGTCATGTCATGTCATGGAGCGGGAGCGGGAGCGGGAGGATCCACTTTGGCACAAGTCATCTCTGCATCACCATCTTCAAACAAAACATTAGGCAACAAGACAGAACACTTCTATTCTAACACCACATGGGACGGAGAATACTACTCCATACCTTCATCCGATGGCCGTGGTCTGAAAATCGTAACATCGATCAAAGCTGCAAACTTGCGCACCTTTGTCTGATAGAGTTTGGGCTCGGGATCCGGAGACAGCACATCTCTCGCTCGGAATGTTATGAAGAACACGTAGCCTGCGGCACACAAGAAATTAGCCATGACAGGCCCCACGTACACCAGATTCGTTTTCTGTTCCGACTCATTGTTGTGCTTGTCGATGGCATAGCGCGTCAAATATTCAATCAGCTCGTCGTTGCTCATCTTGGTCACCAGACGGCTTGTGCACCACGCAACAGATTGAGTACCAAACATGAAATCGAACTCATCCCAGTTAATCTCGAAACCCTAAATACAAGGAAGACATGGTTTAAGTGGCCATACAACATTGTTCGTTCCATTTAACAGATAAACACTATACGAAATTCACGAAATTAATCCGTTAAACAACTCAATTTCAACCAAACGGGATCCATCCCATTTACGGATTAATCCAGAACCCTCCAAATCCAAGACGAAATTCATTCACATATATATATGTAAACACAAGGTTCCACGCATAATATTTAAAAATATTACCTGAGACCGATGATTTAGGTAGCAAAAACGCTGGTATTGGGGCTCATACTCTTCCTCTGCCTCTGGTAAAATGTCGTTGCGGAATATTCGATTTCCGAAGATGTAGTATTTCGTTGTGCAAGAGTGTGAGTATTCCGAGATTTCGCTTTCGGGTATGTCTTCGTCGTTCACCGTCCGAACCGTCGGCGGCGCCGGCGGCGGCGGAGGCGGCGGGAGGAACTCATCGGCCCCCGAATCCATCTCCGATTCCGAGTTGTCGCAGTCTTCTCCATCCACTTTCCGAATCTTCTTCGGCGGTGGGATCACATCGAACTCCGACGCCGACACTATCTTCTCCGCCATTGTCAAACCCTAATTAGGTTTTCGTTGTTTCTCTTTTTCTTCTCCTCGGGCGAACGAGAGATGGGAGTGGCCTTTAATTTTGGTCAAAACTCGTTAAGTTTATCGATTCAACTTATTTCATTATCACGTTAAGGCTCACGGCCCAACCCCCAAGGCCCAATGCCCTATCTTCGGTGTCCTCGAAATCTTCATTAATTTATTTTTAAAATTAGAGGAAATGATTAAGGGCAAAAGAGTAACATTTAAGAGCCGTTCGTTAGGCTCAATAATAAAACATTACGGAAAATGTCAATAATTAAGTGTGGGTGTTTCGGTATTCGATTCGGATTTGTGTCGAAAATGTTTCGGTTCGATTTTTTCAGTTTTATATAAATAATTATCAATCGATTATTATATTATATTAGAAAAATAGAAAAAAGAAACTGAACTTTTTAATTTTGAAAGATTAATACCCAAACTCATGATATTCTCTAATCAATCCTGAACTCGAATATTCGTATCATAATTAAATATGGGAGAATAGCAAAAAATACATCAATTTGGTTAAAATTGATACATACATACATCAATTTGTAAACTTGCCAATTAATACATCACATTGTATTTTTTTGGTAAATTCCTACAAAGACTTTGACGGTAATGTTTGTCGTTAAAAATTGCTAACCTGGATTGTTTTTATCTGTAGATACAGATAGGATTATATTGACACATCAGAACTCGGTTTATCAATTTAAACCGAAATGAATTCATGCGGTTTGGAACATTTTAACCTAACGAAAATGGAACTTATACTTTTACTTCAGCCGTGACATTTCAACACGATCTGAAAAAGTAAAAAATCGAAAGAGGTTGAAATCGCGATTAGGGTTTCACCGTCAGGAGGGCTTCACCGTCGACTTCGTAGGAGGTGTTTCACAATCAATTTCGGTGGGCTTATAAGGACCTTCCATTTCACCGGAGGAAGGTAAGGGTCTGATATCATCTTCGGAGGTGTTTCGAAAGTCCGTTTCACTGTTGATTTCATCGGATTTTGCCGTAGATTTCGTCGGAGGTGCTTCAGAAGTCCATTTCGCCTCGTCGGCCAATGGCTTCTCCGTCCTCATCACCGGAGCCGCTGGCTTCGTCGGCTCTCACTGCTCGGTCGCGTTGAAGAAACGGGGTTTTAACCCTAATAACCCACTTGGGTCGCAGCAATTTCAGGGTACACCACCGAAAAAAAAAAAAAATTTGCGACCTTATTACGACTAATATATAACTAATATACAACTTATTACGACTAATAAACTACTCTTATTTTAGTTGTATATTAGTTATATATTAGTCGTAATAAGGTCGCAAATTTTTTTTTTTTTTCGGTGGTGTGGTGTACACTGAAATTGCTGCGACCCAAGTGGGTTATTTGAGTAATATTCCCTGAAGAAACGCGACGATGGAGTTCTGGGTCTGGACAATTTCAACCCATCACTCAAGCGAGCAAGGCAAAATCACATGGAGAAACACCAGGTGTTCATCGTTGAAGGAGATCTGAACGATTGTCCACTCTTGACCAAGCTCTTCGACGTTGTCCCCTTCACCAATGTCCTCCACATCGCGGCTCAGGCCGGTGTTCGCTACGCCATGAAGAACCCACAGTCCTATGTGAGCTCCAACATCGCTTCATTCGTCAACCTCCTCGAGGTCGCGAAGACGGCGAACCCTCAACCCGCCATTGTCTGGGCTTCTTCGAGCTCCGTCTATGGCCTCAACACAGAGAACCCATTCTCCGAGGAAGGCACCAGAAGCGGCGGGAAGAAGAAGGGACCCGCGCAGCTCCGTGTGTACAACCTCGAAAACTCGTTGCCGGTTCCGGTCGGAAAACTGGTCGGAATCTTGGAAGGGCTGTTGGAGACTACCGACACTTATTTTTATTTTATTTTTCTTGCACGAAAAATTGCCCAGAATACTACGAGTCTACGACGAACTATATTTATATATATATATATATACACATTAAATGGAATATTGCTTATCAATCAATTTAAGTGGAAGAGAAATCGAATATCTAAAAGTATTTTAGATTTTTATTAGATTTTTTATTGTGTTGAAATTGATTTTGTACGTATATGTGCATACATATCCATATGGTTAACAATCAGTTTGGTTATTATTTAAACTGAGTGTTATTTTTGGATTAGTGCATTTCTGACTAGACGTTTACATGACAAAATTCGCATATCCACGTCATCGTTTTCTGACGGAAAAATTTAAACCCGTAACGACGTCAGCGTCGTCTTTTGTAGGAATTTGCCAAAAAAAATACAATGTGATGTATTAATTAGTAAGTTTACAAATTGATGTATATATATATCAATTTTAACCAAATTGATGTATTTTTTTTGCTATTTTCTTTTTAATATGCATATTGATAGGTACGAATATATGTATAATGTTTGTTGTACTAACACTACAAGAAACATTAAAATTTGCGACAGAAAAATCTGTCGCAAATACAAAAGAATATCTGTCGCAATTACAAATTTGCGACAGATTGCGACATAATCATTTCTGTCCGTAAATTGTTGTCGCAAAAGTTTGCCGATCGTTAATCTGTCGCAAAGTTGCGATGGACAAAATCCGAGTTTTGCGACAGAAAAATCTGTCGCAAATATCTTTTTTAATATTTTTTAAAAAATAAAAAAATCTACGTTTACTACGGATTTGCGACAGAAAAATCCGTCGCAAATATTTTTTTTTAAATTTAAAAAAAATATAAAAAATATATTATACATATACACACATATACGTATATTCACATACACATATACACATAAATTTATATATATATAGACATACATATATACATTTACATATAGACATATATATACATACACATATACACATACATAAACACACATTCATACACATATATACACACATAAATTTACATACACATACATATATTACACATATGCACATAATTATACATATACACATAAATTTATATACATATATATACATACACATATATTCATATACATACATTTATATACACACATATATACATATACACACACATACATAAACACACATTCATACACAAAATTTACATACACATA
>NW_010966665.1:339589-341193 GCF_000463585.1 Tarenaya hassleriana
ATATATATATATATACACAACACATACATATACAAATCCATATACACGATATATATACACATACCTTGGCGAATTTTGAAGAAAAACAATTTGTTGGAGAAGATTGGAGAAGATTGAGATTTTTTTTAAAAAAAATTCGAAGTCTGGAGGAGAAAGACGAAGTCGCAGCTTTTATTAAGTGTTGCGACGAATATTGCAGTCGCAACCCGTCGCAAAACGAAAAATAAAACCGCGAAAATTTAAAATTTTTCATTGAAAATAGAGGAAAAAAATAAAATTTAGATTTGCGACAGAAATTTCTGTCGCACATCCGTCGAAAAACAAAAAATAAACCGCGAAAATTTGAAAATTTTCATCGAAAATAATAAAAAAATGAAATTATGATTTGCGACAGAAATTTCTGTCGCAAATCTGTCGCAAATTCCAAAAATAAATAACTTTAATTTAAAAATAAATAAAATTAATATTTGCGACAGAAATTTATGTCGCAAATCTGTCGCAAATCCGCAATTTTAAAATTTCTGTCACAAATAATGTTTGGTTCTGCGACGACAACGTTTCCGTCGTATTCCGTCGCAAATATGCGACGGATTTTGTGACTAATTGCGACGGAATAAAAATTTTTCGCATTCCGTCGCAAATTCGTCGAATTCTGTCGTAATTTCTTTGCGACGGAAAAATTTCGTCGCAAATTCCGTCGCTATATTAAGATTTTCTTGTAGTGTAAGATACAACTTTAAAATATGTGCAAAAATTCTAAATAAAATCTAAAATGAAAATGATGGGATGAAACCAAACTAGTGCTAAAAGTCGACATCAATATCAAAACATTTATGTGTTGATCTAATAAAAAAACAAAATAAATACCTAATCTTGGCTTCTTCTACACCACTTTTACATAATGGCATGCTCTCTTTTGTTTTGTTTTCTCTCCACATGCACGTTCATCACTCTTACCATTTTCATCACATTTCTCCACCTCTCTTTGTCCCTCACACGTCTCACTCTCTCCCTCTATAATATCCCGTCATCTTCTCTTCATTATGTCACAATAAATCACCTACAAATCTGGTTGAAACTCACACTTCGCTTGCCCATAGTTCTCTTCGCTCCTCTCCTCCAAATTTTCGTCTCTCCTCCTGACATATTAGTGTGCATCCTCCAGCCTTTTACAGGCCTCTTTCCTCTCCATTTCTTGCTTGAAAAGCATCATCGACGGTTCGTAGCACACCCATTCCTCTCCGCTTGGTAAGTCTTCTTCGTCATTTTTTTTCTTCGTGTTATTCCTCTATAAGTTTATGTACATCTTAACCTTTTCTTCTTCAAGTTATACTTCGTTTGCGGAAGATTCAAGATGCTTTTAAAGCTATAACTCCTTCGTTTTCGCTCTAGCACATGTGTGGTGAGATTCTTTAAGTTCTAGACTTCAACCTTTCGAACTATTTTTATAACTCCCTTCATGTTTCAAGTTATCTTCTTACCTATACCCTTGAATGTCCTATGATGTTAACTAAGAATAATGAATTAGTTTTAACTCATTTGAAACCAAAGAACAATCTGTAACAACCCAGATTTAAAAAAAAAAAAAAAAAAAAAAAAAAAAA
>NW_010966665.1:343073-345582 GCF_000463585.1 Tarenaya hassleriana
ATGGTGCGCGTAGAGACGATTTGACGGACTCTGTCCTGCGACTTGTCGTACGGCCGACTTGTCGTACGGACTTGATTGTGATTGTTGCGTGCTTACTGTGATTTATGTGTTCAATTCCTGTTTATTAGAATATTAGTACATACACACATATATCTATATGTTTGTACTTTCCCTGGCACCATGAGAATGGAACTCCGGGTTACGCCCGAGTTCACTCTCTAAGCAATTAGCTTAGGACGTTGTTACGCAACGTTTCAGGCCGTGCGCAGCAGTAGTCGAGGAGCGGACATCGGAGACCTGGGCAGAGCACATCTACAGATCATGTATAATTACGTATTTTGATACATTTATATGGTATCAGAGCAGTTCCTTCCACGGGGAAAGAATATGCTTGTATTTTCACTGAATTTGGGGATGGTAAAAAAAAATGATTTTTAAAGATTTTATAAAAATCTAAGCATGATCACCAGGTCCCGATACTCAATAAGAGTTTCTTGTCCGCATTAGCTATGTCTCCACGACGTACTGCACCTATGCAATGACCTCAAGGACCGACGGCACCCCCGCCGAATAACGAAATGGCGAGAATGCAACGTCAATTCGCACTGTTCCAAGGGAACGTCTGGCAGTTCATACGAGGACGTATGCAACCGCCACCGCCACCGCATGCTGCTCCACTTGCAGCAAGGCCGGAAGGAGGTTTTCGACCACCACCACCGATGCCTGCACCTCAAAGGATGCCAGAGCAAGTGGTAGTGGACTACTTGCCATTTGTCAAGGAACTCCGAGCTTTGGGCACTCCGGAGTTTGAGGGTTCTCTCAGCCCGGAGGCAGCGGAGGACTGGATGATCAAGATCACCCACCACTTCAACTACATCAGGTGTCCGCTGGGATACCGCACTGAGTTAGCGAGCCATCATCTGGCTGGCGCAGCCCGCCATTGGTGGGAGGAGGTTGTACGTGAAGCTCCCGCAGGACATCAGTTCTCGTGGGAAGAGTTCCGGGCAGAGTTCGAGCAGAAGTACTACCGGAGGCAAGATCAGGGTCACCGTATTACGGAATTCCTTCGCCTTGAACAGGGTAATATGACTATTCGAGAGTACGAAGCGGAATTCAACCGACTGTTGAAGTATGGAGGCCACCTAGTGCCGACCGAGGAGTACAAGATCCAGAAATTCATTGCTGGGTTACGTGCTTCTCTCAGGAGAATGATCGAGTGTCATGAGTACCCTACGTTGAGTCGGTACATCAACCAACTCGACAAGGTGGAACGCAGTGAGAAGGAGAGGATGGAAGCCAAGAGACAAGACCGTGGTCCCTATAGGAGAGTGCCAGTCAACCGTCCCCCAGTGAGAGTTGGACAGACGAGTCAACCCCGCGACAAGGGGAAGGCTCCGGCGTATCGTCCCACGACCCTGGCTCAGCCAATACAGTATAGGAGGCCATGTGCTAAGTGTGGTCGAGACCATACTGGACCGTGTGGAAACACCATGTCGTGCTACCGCTGCGGTCAACCAGGGCACTTTGCTGCTAGATGCATGGCGAACCTAGATCCTCAAACCAACAACAAGCCTCCACGCCCAGCGCATAAGAGATCCGGTGTTGCTCCGAGAGTTTATGCTCTCACAGCTGAGCAAGATGCCCAGGAGGAGCCATACACAGTGGAGGAGCCATTTGCTGCAGAGCCATTGGCCACCTACGAGGCCACTGATGAAGACTATCTGGAGGAGGACGATGTTGCCGCTATCACAGGTATCATTTGCATACACGATGTTGCATGCTTCACTTTGTTTGACACAGGAGCTACACATAGCTTCTTGAGTGAGAAAAAGGCAGGAGAGTTATCAATCATGGAGATCGATACAACTACACCTTTTATGGTGTGTACACCTGCAGGACAGACTCTTCCAGTACAGGGGATTTTGCATTGCATGCCCTTGACTATCTGTGGGAGGATGTTGACTGCAGATCTTATCGTCGTACCTATCCGGGGTTACGACCTAATACTGGGAATGGATTGGTTATCGAAACATCAAGCCCAGATTGACTGCCGTCAGCGAACCATCTGGTTCACTGAGGAGAACGGAGGATTCGAGTTCGCTGGGAACAGATCACGGAAGGTGTACCCCATTATATCAGCTCTGAAGGCTAACAGGATGATTGAGAAAGGGAATGAAGCCTTACTGGTCGTAATCACAGCAACCGAAGAAGCAGAAACAAAACTGGAAGATACCGCTGTGGTTCGGGAATTTCCCGATGTGTTTCCCGATGAACTACCTGGACTACCACCAGGACGGGAGGTAGACTTCTCCATTGAGGTTGTGCCAGGAACGGAGCCAATATCTAAGACTCCATATCGGATGGCTCCGACCGAGATGGCAGAACTGAAGAAACAGTTGAACGAACTAATGGAGACAGGGTTTATCCGACCGAGCGTATCATCATGGGGAGCACCGGTGTTATTTGTGAAGAAGAAGGATGGTAGTATGCGACTCTGCATCGACTACCG
>NW_010966665.1:346653-348463 GCF_000463585.1 Tarenaya hassleriana
TTTGTGTACCAGATAACAGCGAGCTGAGACGGAAGATCTTGCAAGAAGCTCATCAGTCCAGATTAGCGATCCATCCAGGAGCTAGCAAGATGTATCGAGGTCTACGACTGTGGTACACTTGGCCTGGCATCAAGAGGGATGTCGCAGTTTTTGTTGCGCGATGTCTGACGTGTCAGCAAGTGAAGGCTGAACGACAAATGCCTGGAGGAAAGTTACAACCATTAGAGATTCCGGAGTGGAAGTGGGACTCTATAGCGATGGATTTCGTGGTTGGATTGCCAACGACTTTGACAAAGAAGAACGCTATTTGGGTGGTTGTGGACCGATTGACCAAATCGGCACATTTTATACCGATCCGACAAGAGTACACAGTTGAGAGGTTGGCAGAGATCTATGTGGATGAGATCGTCCGATTACATGGAGTGTCGAGTGAGATTATCTCTGACAGAGATCCTCGCTTTACTTCAAGACTGTGGAACAGAGATCCTCGGTTCACTTCGAGACTGTGGAACGCTATACAGGATGCATTGGGAACGAAGCTGAAGATGAGTACGACATATCACCCACAGACGGACGGACAGTCAGAACGAACTATCCAAACGCTCGAGGATATGTTGAGAGCGTGCATATTGGATTGGGGAATTCCGTGGGATTGACACCTGATGTTGTGCGAATTTGCGTACAACAATAGTTATCATGCTAGCATCGGGATGCCACCTTACGAGGCACTGTATGGGCGGCCTTGTAAGACACCACTTTGTTGGACAGAAATCGGAGAGCGACGAACCTTTGGGCCTGAAATAGTGGAGGAGACGACTGAAGTTATCAGAAAGATCAAGGTTAATCTGAAAGTCGCTCAAGATCGCCAGAAGTCTAATGCTGATAAAAGGAGACGGGATTTCCAACTTGAAGTGGGCGATCAAGTATTTCTACGAGTACAGGCGATTCGAGGACATGCAAGGTTCGGTAAAACGGGAAAGCTCAAGCCTCGTTATATTGGACCGTATCCAGTAATTGGGAAAGTGGAAGCAGTGACATACCGAGTGGAATTACCGGTAGAACTCGGCAACATACATGATGTATTCCACGTGTCCATGTTACGGAAATACGTGGCAGATCCATCCCAGATCTTACGACCCCAAGAGATTGAGGTTACCCACAATGTTCATTTCCGTGATGAACCGCTGCAAATCATGGACTACAAGACGAAGCAATTGCGGAATAAGGAGATTCCCTTAGTCAAAGTCTTGTGGCGAAGTCAAGGAGTCTCTGACATGACTTGGGAACCGGAGAAGGAGATGCGCGATCATTACCCCCACTTATTTGGTACGTAACTTTCAACTTAAGTTCGTTCGAATTCGAGGACGAATTCACTGTAAGGGGGGTAGACTGTAACAACCCAGATTTAAAAAAAAAAAAAAAAGAGAGAGCAGAACGTCCGTTCTGGGTTGTCCAGAACGGACGGACCGCTCGCGCAGTCCGGAACGTCCGTTCCCGACCACAGAACGGACGGACCAGACTGTCGGCAACGACCACAGTCGCGGTTTTCGTCCGGGCCGACCTGAAAATGACCCCTGCGCACAAATCCGACCAGAAAACTCGACTTTTTGACCCTAACGCGTGATTAGGTCCCTCCTGGGTCCGGATTGCTGCTGAAACCTCGCCTAATCTCGACCTTAAATCAACCCTTCTGCCCTCACTTGTTCTTCAACTTCGACCCAGAAATTCTCTCTAAAAATCTGAAGATTTACTCTCGATCCGGTCTCTACAGAACAAGGAGAGCATCACCAAGCTTCCCATCCGTCACCCA
>NW_010966665.1:348526-348847 GCF_000463585.1 Tarenaya hassleriana
TTAGACATGGGGTTTTGGGTTTTGGGTGATTTCGTGCGAAATTGATGTTTGATTTGTGTTGTGCATGCAATTTTATGAGTTTTAGTGTTATACCCATAGTGAACCATGCATGTTGGTGTGTTTTGGTGAGAATCCGAGGACCAGAACGTCCGGTCTGAGGTCAGACCGTCCGTTCTAGGTCCGCAGAAGAAAACGCGAAGTCTGGAGGTTGAAGACGACTCCAGGCCGTCCGTTCTGGACGACCGGAACGTCCGTTCTGGCTTGCCAGAACGTCCGTTCTGGACGAGACGGAACGTCCGTTCCGCACTTGCCAGACCGTCC
>NW_010966665.1:349254-349731 GCF_000463585.1 Tarenaya hassleriana
TTGGGGTAGCTGGCATGGCACTAGCGTTAATTCGGAAGGGTTCGGATTAACGTTTAGCGCGTGATTGTAGAAACGGACGCTTGTGAATGATTATACGATGGTTGCGAGTTTGCGTCCCATCTACGGGCCATCCGATCCGGGTCGGATGCCACCCGTATGGGATATGATTGTGAATGTGGCGATAATATAATCGCGCCAACGTCCGAAGGATAGGACGGTTATGGGCACCCCGATGACTTGCGTGGATAGCCGATTGGGGTCGGTACTATTGCGTGACGAGGAACACACGGTTTTTAGAACCGCGCCAACGTATCCGTTAGCGACGGAGCGGATTCCGGGAGATGAGTCTCCCGAGGATGAGGCAATACATATACCTGAGATTCGGGTGGATTGTGGTCCCCCCGAGGAGGTGGTACGGACTTACTCTGCCAGGTTCGGGCCCGAACCTGACAAGTATTTCCGCGGCGGATGGTCGGC
>NW_010966665.1:349931-368069 GCF_000463585.1 Tarenaya hassleriana
CGGATTCCGAGTGTGTGCGGAGTAGATGGAATCCGAGGAGAGAGGTGGTTGTGCTACGCACATGGGGAGTACATACCTACGCATGGTGCGCGTAGAGACGATTTGACGGACTCTGTCCTGCGACTTGTCGTACGGCCGACTTGTCGTACGGACTTGATTGTGATTGTTGCGTGCTTACTGTGATTTATGTGTTCAATTCCTGTTTATTAGAATATTAGTACATACACACATATATCTATATGTTTGTGCTTTCCCTGGCACCATGAGAATGGAACTCCGGGTTACGCCCGAGTTCACTCTCTAAACAATTAGCTTAGGACGTTGTTACGCAACGTTTCAGGCCGTGCGCAGCAGTAGTCGAGGAGCGAACATCGGAGACCTGGGCAGAGCACATCTACAGATCATGTATAATTACGTATTTTGATACATTTATATTTTGGGGAACGTTTTGAATATATCGGTGGTAGACTTTGGGATTTGTAATAATTGATTACTACCACTCGATTATGTGTAATTATAACTAGAAATAATGTATCATATACGTATGTACGAGTGTTTCTTCCGCTATACTCTGAGAATAAAAGTTTTAAATTCCCGCGGATTTTTGGAAATGCGATTTTTATATTACTTGTCCATGTGGCGCAACTCGTATTGCGGGATACGGGTTTCGGGTGTCACACAATCTACCGAAAATAAGCATATCTAAGATCCTTTACAAATTGTCATGTTTGTTCATTTTGGTTCAAGAAATACTTTTAAAACAAATTGAGTTCTAATTCATGGAAAAGAGAAGAAAATATTTAGAACTCAGGACTAGAACCAAGAAAATGAGCCACTTACACCTTATGACTTTCAGACCATTTTACTACCCATACACATGTTACCCATATACATGTTGTAACACAATTTTAGCAATGAACATTAAATTAAAAATTAAATATAAACAGTTATGAAGTCATTTTGAAGTCGAGAATTCATCCCATAGTTATTAAAATCTTGGGCCCTTTTTAACTAATATTGTACGCTTGGTTAGTAATGGGATTATGACATTTTTAGGTTGTCATCTGAATAACTAGAAGAAAATAAATCAACACTAAAAGAGTATCACATTTTAATAAGGTGGGTGAGTTTGGATATGATTCGAGAATTTTATTTTTATTGATTTCGGAGTTTGAGTGTTGCATGGAAATTGAGTGATTGATTCGAATTAAATTCTCAAATTTAGCTATCATTGTTTCATGATAGAAAATAATGTTCCTGTATATTATTTATAACGTGGTCATATAAGAAATCGATTTTTGTTGTGATTGTAAATTTGTAAGATAAATTCAAAATACAATAATAAAAATAGTTATAATAATGAATAGATAAATAAATAAATGAATAAATAAATAAATTAATAAATAAAATTCAAATTATTATTGAAATCCAAAATAAGAATAAAGAACAATAATAGAAATAGTATAAGCGATAAATATATGGGATGTAAAGTTTAAATTAAAACGGGTAGAATTGCATGACGTTAGCAATATACTAGATGGATTCGAATATTCTGAAACGTATGATTGGAGTCGGGTAATCTTATAAATAATAAAATGATAATTGCATTTATTGAAGTGTCCGCTGTATGATAATTGACCCAGATCGATTATCATACCGCAATGACTTGCTTGTGATTGTGGTGATCTTCGATCGCGTCATCATTGTCTGACAAACGGTTATGGCATCCAGCGACTCACGTATTCGGATTTGCGTGTGTCATCCGAATGCGTGACGAGGAAGTATGGTTCTTTGACAACCGCGCCAACGTTCCATTGGCCATGAAATGGACTTCAGATTTGTGTGTGTCACCCGTTGATTGACAAATAAACTTGAGACCCGTGGGGTAGTTATATGTGTCCTTCAGCGAGGTGGTACGGATATGCTCTGAAAGATTGAGTTCGAGTCTGATAAGTATTTTCCGAGGCAGATGGTCGGCGAGGGAGAGTTAGTATATGTTGCTTCGCCCGACAGTTGGCGGTATCGGGGATCGATACCTAGAGTGGGTATGGGGATGACCGGTACTGAGATCCGTGATATCGGTGACCGATGAGGAGTATGAAGATCACTTGAAGTCTTCGCAAACGATCTTGCTTGTACTATTGTGCCTCGTGTTCAACATGGCATAAATGAGTTGTTGTATTTATCTACGTGTGATATACACGTAGAGACGATTGAACGATTTTGTTTAATATTTCTGATTGATTTAACGATGATTGATTTGATTGATATATCTCGTCGCATGTATATGTATAGTATTGACTATATTGCTTGGTCATTTTCAATAAAAATAGAAATTTTGGGTTACACTATGATTCCTCTCTAAGCACGTAGCTTAGGACGTTGTTATGCAACATTTTAGGTCGTGAACAACAGTAGTGATTGAGGCAGATGCGGAATCCGGTGACAACTAGACTATCAAATCATGTATAATTATTTTGGACTTATTTTATTTTCAAAAATAAAAAAGTGGTGACCTTCGAACTTTTGTATTTTACCTTTAACCACTCATATTATATATGTATTGGTATCTTCGTGTACGTATGTAAACGTACTCATGTATTTCATAACGTCTTCCACTATATTATATTTAAAATGAATGTTTTTAAATTTTCCACGATTTTATATTTCGAAATTTTTTAATTCTGATTTTACTTGTCCACGTGACAGAGCCTATAAGTAGGATACAGATTACGGGTGTCACACAAACTTATCGTTTTCTTTCATATAAAAAATTTGACTTATTTGACCAAATTTTTTTGTTGTCGTGGCACGATGGATTGTTGACATGGCGCTAACTATTGTCACGTTAGCGTCACGTCATCATTTTAAAAATTAAAATATTTGATAAAAATATATATGTACAAATATATATATATATATATATGTAAATTTATACATTTGATTAACATAGATTTATATATATGTAAATTTATATATTTGATTAAAATATTTGTATATTTAAAATTTTAAATCACAAACTTAATATACATACAAATATATATATATATATAGATATTTGATAAAAAAAATATATATATATGTATGTATGTATGTATGTATATAGGTGTATATATATATATATATTTGTATATTTAAAATTTTAAATTACAAACTTATTATATATACAAATATATATATATATATGCATATATATTTGATATATATATAGATATATGTATATATATTTGACCAAAAATTAAAAATTTATATTTTAATTTTTAAAATGATGATCTGTTACCGATGTGTCCATTCAGTCAGTTCCATATTAGTAATACGACATGTCACGTCAATAAAATTTTTGGTCAAACAAGTTAAAGATTTTATATGAAAGAAAATAGTAAGTTTATAATTTTTGTGGAAGTTTTTACCAAATTTAGGGTTTTTTACGGAAGATTACAAGTTTAGGATTTCATATGAACAATGTTAAAGTTGGGGTTTTTTTAAGATTAACCCATTTAAAAATTCATTAATATTTGTGTAAATTTTACCTCAATACTTTTCTCTTTCACATAATCCATAAAAGGGACTATGAAATACATATGTTGATATGGAGGATTTAAACTTTTTTTTAAGCCACTATAGTATTTGCACCTGTTCTAAATAAAGATAACATCAAACAAAATAGAGAACATGGTAATCATCTTCAACAATGAGACGAAAATCAACTTCACAATATACAACACATCTCTAATTTGATAGTGCGGAGGTAAATCTCTTCACATTCATTTTACAGCCCCCAGATGATAGATTCTACATTTTTACCACATCCCAATTCTTATTTTCATTCAATTTCAATGAATACAAAAAAAAAAAAAGTGAGATTCTGCACTCTCTCTTATTAATTGCATCTCTCAATAATTTAACAACTTAATAACTCATTCACATCCACATATTTGTCTCTCTCTCTCTATATATATATATATATATATATATATATATGCATATTTAAAGGACCCAATACGAAAATATATATAAAAAAGACACATTTGACGATCCAAATGTTGTTTAGAAGGGGGAAATAGCTAGAATACCTTCTAACTGCTACTTCGACTTCTAACTATATCCTTCAAACAATAAATTGAAAAAAATAAATCTTTTACACTACAAAGGACAAATATAACCCTAAATAAAATTGTAAAGACTCAAGTGTCCCTCATTTTATATAATATTTTATTAATATTTTCTCTCTCTTTTATTTTCTTTCGCCTTTTTCATTCCGCATCTTCATCTATTCTCTCTCTTACTTTCATCTTTCTTTTTAATTTTTTTTGTTCTCTCTCAAAAGCGCCGAAATCTCCTCATTCTCTTCGATTTGTCCTTTGAATCTTGATTTATCTCCTAATTTTTGTTTACCCATTAAAATCTTAGGCTACATCAGAGATTGAAAGAAGAAGTAACGATGAGAGCAAATGATATGATTCAAATTCATCTTCCTCATAATCTTCGAATGAGAATGAAAACCGTATGGTAATTAAACTTCGATTTCCTTTCAGATTTGTTTGATTTTGAGATTTCTTGCCATTAAATTGAAGGTGGCTTCGAGATTTATCCGATAAAGTATTAAGATTTTGGATATTTTTGAATTTTTATGGATTTTGAAATAAAATGTTGGGTTTGAGAGTTTATGATTAAATTGGTGAGTTTCAGTGACAGTATCATTTAGGACAATCATATAGGTCAAAATACCAAATGGATCGATGTTTGGATGTATGGATAACATGAGGATTCGAAAGACAAGGTCACACGGTCACAATCATAAAGTGGTTAGAAGTCAGGACTGGATACATTACGAAGTCCAAGTTTCTAGAAAGAGATTCTGTCACACGGAATATGAATCAAAGATATTGTAAGTTTATAAAGCCACATGATCACACGGTCACATGGTCACATGATCACAATGACACATGGTCACATAGTCACATGGTCACATGGTCACATGGTCACATGGTCACATAGTCACATGATCACATGGTCACATAGTCACATGATCACATGGTCACACGGTCACATGGTCACCCAGTCACTTAGTCACACGGTCACATGATCACATGGTCACAGTGTCACACGGTGATATCTAGATATTGCTGACATATGTTATGTCATCTCGTTCCAAAGGCGTATCTCTTGGCTGGATCAGAAGCTTTCTCATATGACGATGTACTCAACATTCAGTATGTGGAGAGACTACCACAAAAATGATAACGCTTGTGAATATAGTGTTCTTGCAATCAACTATGAACTTTTATTTTTGGTTTTTGTTTATTAAAAATCTAAACTTATTTATATTTTTTAAAAAATCTGGGCTGAAATTGTTGTAAGGAAAATTTTGGACTTAAAATATTGGAGAAAAAATATATAGGGTTAAATTTACAGTGGAGAAAAAATGGGGCTCACAACAAATTCTGCATTTTTAGATGATTATATGTGAAAGTGAAGTACACCAAAATATGTTGAATTTTGTTTATAAAAAATCTGAACTTTTTAATATTTTACAAAAAAAATCTGGTTTGAAAATGTTATAGATAAAACTTTGGGGTTAAAAATTAGAAAAAAAATATAGTGTTAAGAGAAAAATTATAGAGGATTGAATATTCAAACTGGAGCCTACATTTAAATTAAAAAATAAAAATAATGATTGTGGGACCCACAAAACATAAAAATTAGATGAAATTCCGACTAGTTCTTCATGTGGACCCCACAATACATTTCGGTCACAATGGGTCACAGTCGGTCACAATCGGTCACAACCTTCGATCCATACGATTTTTGTTAATTTAATCACTATACATCGTTACACATCTCTTATAAGTCTATTTTATATTGTTTTGAATATTAAAACATGGTTTTTATGGTTTTTGTGTTTCAAAGTTGTTCTTCCAAATGTGTTTCTATATGTTTCATAATGTTTTATGAGTAGTTTTGATAATTTTGGTATATTTCATCTACAAACGTCTTCAAATATTTTTAAATTTTTTCACGCATCCTATATATTTGATATATAGACTCTGATAAACCACCACGAAGCTTAAAATTTTAAATTTGACATATATTTGTCAACACATTTCGGTCACGAGTCACAATCGGTCACAATGGTCACACAGTGCAAAATTGCATTTCGGTCACATGGTCACATGTTGGTCACAATAGGTCACAAGGTTAGCTCATGCGAGTTCATTTATTTAGCGTGTAACACGAGTCAAATATATGCGAAAATCCATCTTTAATAATACAACATTATTATGATACAGACACAACATTATATAAAAGTTTTAACACTATATTGTACAAACACATTACAACATCATTAATCAAAGTTCTTTGACATTATTGTACAAATATTTTGTAACACATTATAATACAAATACACCATACAATTATTATACAAATTTGTGGTGTTTCTTTCATCACTCCAAATTAATCGTTCTCTCCTCATAATCTATCAATCTCGTTTCTCATTACATCAAACAACACTTCCATCGGAAGGAATTATAGGTTGTGACTAAAACATACTGCAAACAACAGAACTACGCAAATAACAATAACTGAAAAAAGAACCATAAGAATCATCAATGTGCAATAAAAAAAAATTGGATTTCGACAGTAGCTTATCTATTTCTAATTGTCTCATTGATTTACCCTTGATTTCATCTAATTTCGTCGGATTTTTAAGACAAAATAGAAAAAAAGAAGAAGAGAGGGAAAAGACAAGAGAGAGAAAGCTTGGTGGACATTAATGGTGGAAGGAGAGAGAAATTAAAAAAACAAAAAAAAACAAAAAAAAAGATGAAAGAGAAACGATGTTTTCGAGAGAGAATTTTTTAATTAAAATTTTAAAATAATATAATATTAAAAGGTTATTTTGGTAATCTAACAGAAAAGATGGTATATTGGATGTTGGAATATTTTTTTTTAAGAGAAGGGTAGGAGGAGAAGTGGTTATAGCACATTGAGGGCATTTTAGAAGTTGACCCCAAACAAGGAAACCTTATAAAAGTAACCCCTAAACTTTCTCCAAGTTGCAGTTTGACCCCAAATGTTTAAAAAAGGTACAGATCATACATGACTCAGATTCTATATATGTTGTTCCTCTCAGCTGCAATGGCAAGAAGCCTTGACACACCTCGAGTCCACAAATCATACTCCCTCTGGCTCCGGCATTCGAATTCCACAACGCCTCGAAAAACCGTTTTCAATGCAAAGTACCTGAAATCCTCTCCACCTTCGAGAAGATGGCGGCCTGGCCAAGCCGGTACATCCTTTATCACTCCAAGCACGACGTCTGAAACACAAAATAATCGAATGAATCAAATGAACAACGTATAAAACCCCTCTTCTTTTTTATCCTTTGGTTATTTTAGTTCCCGAGCTTTCATGTTCTTTCTTTCTTTCTCAAGTAACTTGTTGAATTCTCTTATCCACGGCTCACATATTAATGATATGAGAACATCACATGCATAAGCAGAAGCGTTCGTTGTCATGATTAAGACAGATTTTCGGGGTTTTAGGCAATGATTTCTTACTCTTTTTCTTTTTGGTGATGGTCCCTGCAACATGTTTGCTCTTCATCTTCAATATAACCTTCAATCATCAAACAAGGACAAGAAAACGGGGGTTTCAAAGAAATGGATAAACAGTGAGGAAAGTTCATCACACATGCTTTTAGCTTTATATTATTCTGCTTTCTCTTCTTTTTCTGCCTGAGAAATCTCCTTTTACCCTCCTTTTTATCACATCAAATTCACGCATGTAAAAAGGCCTAATTTCCACTGATTCACTGCTAATTTCCTGTCTTTAATCTTTCCCTCCAAAGTTCATCAGATCAATAATGTCAATTGCTCGAAATCTGAAGGTTCCTACCTGATTCGTTCTGTTGATGTAAACAGAAACTATTTTCCAATGAAGATCACCTGAAATCATAACAACACTCATAACATTACTCAGAGATCCAAGAAAACAACTTCACTTGAAACTTAAACAAAAACATGAAAAAATTGGGAGTAGGCTTTGGGGGTTTCATTACCTCTGCGAGTGCGTTTGAGGAGTTCACAGCCTCTAGCAAGCAATTCTCTGCTGCAAACGCCCAAAAAGTTGTCCTCGAAGACGAGTTCACCGCTGTAGCTACTGCTTGAGCTGCCATTGACACCGTTATCCTTACCGTTATCGGTAGGATTGACGCAGCCTCCATAACTCATTCCTCTGTCCATCGGAATCACCGTCGCTATATTCCACACCTCCTTCAGTGCCCTCGCCTTCAATGTGGCCACTCCTCTTAACGCTGCATTAGAAGAACAAAAACACATAGTGTTGGAACCTAAGTTTGTCTGAAAATGGTTGAATTCTTCATAAAGTTTGGATTTTTGTGAAACCCTTTGATAAAGTTCACTAACTTTCTTGATCAATCCGTTAACAAAAAAAAAACTTTCTTGATCAAGTTTGAATTTTGAGCCACACCCACGATAAATATCCGGATAAAGTTTCATTTTACGGACGGATAGTGCACAAGAAACCATGATGAGTGATGAGCCAAAGCACTAAACCTGTGGCGGCTGCGGCGGTCAACGTCATGATATCACCGGCGGAGCGGACTCTGACGGCGGAGCTTAGAACGGAGCCCAAGTGCTCGCGCTCGGCTCCCATCACTTCCGCAGCCTCCACGCACTGAGCGGCCACCAGAGTCGCGGCGGGGGGAACGGCCATGTCCGTCTTGGTCATCTGCTCGTCCTTGCCGGAGCTCGAGGAGGCGGCGGTCGCCGCCGCGAACGCTGCATAGTGATTTTTTATTATATTTATGATTAAAAAAATGAAGGATATTATCTTTTTTAGCATTACAATCTCCACTTTAACCAACACCCAAAAAATTTCAAACAAATTTATCATTTCGACGGAGACGGCGGCGTGGACTTGGGCGTTGTGGGCACGCGTCTCCTCTTTCTTCTTCTCCCTCCGGTCCTTGAGCCATCGACCCACCGTCTTGGACTGAATGGCTGTGGCGGTGATGGGGCCCGGAGTCGACGCGGTTGTACGGAACTCATAAATCTGGTTCAGTGGGTTTGTTGCTTGGCAAAACTGCTGCATTTGCATAATCATAAGATCCGATGAACAAAAAAAATGTTTATCGACAAAGGGGAAAAATCCAAAATTGGCAACACCAAACATACAAAAGCACTAGTGAAGCAAAAGGCTGGAATTTTCATAATAAGCCAAATTTGGTATTCACCACAAATGGTCAAACAATAAAACAAAATACAACCAAGGAAAATCTTGGTAGCGTGATGAATGAAGATTAGACACAAAAGCAAAGTTGCCTCCTTTGTGCACCAAAGGGGACTTCGATGTGATGTTCATCGATTAATGATGTAATGTTTTAATTTGCAAGAATATTTTTCGTCACTTTGTTGATGGGTTTGATATGAAATTCCATCACTAATGGGTAAAACAACAGTTGAGTGTGTTAAAGGGGAAATGAAACGTGATTTCTTAAAATAATCGCGTTCTCGAATCCCTCCCGTTGAAAAAAGAAAAATTTTTTTTTTATCTAAACAAATCGGGAAAGTCATTACGAAATCTGGGTTTTGTTGGATAAAGAGAAAGCTACTGAATTTCGTGTGTTTCTCACTTTTTGTTTTGTTTTCCACCATCACTCGTGCACCCGATTTCCAGTGTCGCAGTCATCGCAGAAAGAAGACAAAAACCCAAAAATGAAAACCTCCTCGCCGACTCAGATCATCATCTCCGGCGAGTTTTCTTGCCGGAATCAGTCAATTTGCCGGCGAGACAGAACACAATATACAGACAGAAAACGACAACTTCACCTTAATGTCGTCGACCTCCGGCGAGGAAACAGGAGGGCTGTCGGTGAAGGAGCCGTTGAGAGGACCACTGCTGTGAGAGAGCCGACCTGATGTTCTTGGAGACGCTTCCAGTTCTTGCTGCGAAAAAGCATACAGAGGAGGAAGAAGAAGAGACAAAAAAAAATTCAAACTTTGTGATTATCAAAAAGGGGCCCAGAAGGAGAATGTTTAGATGTATAAAGAACAAAGCGAGATGATTTGCCTTTTTTTTTAATTCCTTTTGGTTATACGATTAATAATTATATTATTGCGCGTGAAATCCTCTCCATTGACCGATGCTTTCATCAAGAATCATCTCAAGAACACAACAAAAGGAGGAAACTGAACTTGTTCTTCTGTCTGAATTTTACCGAGTAACAGTTTTTGCAGAGCAGATGAAAATTCCGATGAACTTGAAAGTGACAGAAATTGAACAGTAGATTTGTCATCATCCCATGAAAAAAAAACGGTTCGTTTTGTCTGCTAATGCTCTGTTTATTTTTTATTTTTTGAAAAAAAAAAGAGTGGGGCAGTGATACTCACAGACTGAGACAAGATACGCTCCATGACCATCTGAGAAGTCTCGGAGGAAGCGAAAGAGAAAGGGTTTCCGGGGACGACGACGACGCCGTTCTCCTCCTTGTCACCGCCGGAGATTGCTTCCTCCTCCGGTAAAACGCCGCCGCCGCCGCCGGAGGACTTGGAGACGAAGGGGTGAGTCTGCGACGAAGGACTCAGAGCCTTGGAGACCTCGAGCGCCGAGATGCTCCAGGAGCGGGAGAGGAACTCCATCGGCTCTCGCGGCGTTTCCGGCGGCCGGAAAACCAGGTCGGGTCGCCATGGATCGTGTACTGGTTTCTCCATTTCGGAGAGAGAGAGAGTTAATGGCGAAGGGAGTGAAGGTTGTCAACGGTTGCAATTGGAGAGTGAAGAGTGACAAAAGAGGTCGATATATTATCAGAATGATTTGCTATTTGTTTTTAATGCTTTGCTTTTCTTTTTTTTTTAAAATGAAAAAGAAAATTAAACCAGTACAAGTAAGAAGTTTACTTGCTTTTTCTTGTTAGAATCCAAAGATAGTCAACCCAATCGCATATAATTTTTTTAAAAAAATTTAAATTCAAAAGAAAAAATTATAAAAGTAATATGATTAAATAATATGTTTATTTGCTTGGCATAAAATCCAAGCGTAATCGAAATTATAATTATTTTCTTAACTTGTAATCGGCCCAAAAACTTTGTGCTATGTGAAATGATGAAGCCCATTGACAGTATTTATAACCTCACTTCTAAATATTTAAATTTTAGCCCAATTTTCGATACCCTATCAAATCGGCCCATAGCGTAAACTTTTAAATCAAGGAGAAAATACCATATGCCTTTGTGACTTAATTTACGAAATGCATTTGTGAAAGCCTCGCCCTAAAAAAAGAAGAGGAAAAAACAAAAACGAGACCAAAACAATAATAAATAAATTAAACCCTATAATTAGGATATGTGATTCGTTGGTTGGAGTTACGGTCGGTAAATTTCGATTTACGGAATACAATGTTGTCTTGGTTTTATTTTTTTTCAACTTCTCATACTTATAATAAGTTCCCTTCATCCTTTCACTAAATCGATCGATTTTTTCTCTTAGATTTATGTGTTTCGGGTGATTTTTTGTCTACAAGGAACGGCCAAAACACACGTAATATAATGGAAATTAAATGATAAATTTGAACTAATATATATACGCATGTAAAATGGTGTGTGTATGTATGTATAGTCCCTTAAATAAAGGAGAAAAAGTTGGTGCAACGTTTGCATGCAGATAGAATGTAAAAAAAACAAAAAAAGCTTTTCGAATGATGATTGAGAAATATTGGGGGAAAGGGTTTCACATAGGGAGGGGAGAAGATTAGGTTAGTGATGTTAGCTTGAAATAGAAAGTGGAATTTAATGACAATAAAGAAGAAGCCCGACATGATCCAAGAGTTACGCGTCCATTGAGTTTATTACAACAACGAAAAAAAAAGCCACGTAAGATTTTGACCGCTCACTCTTTTCGGAATCGTAAACATTTATTACCAAGACGGCTTTGTGGTCCATCCATATATATATATATATATATTCACATAATTTTCATCTTATTATTATATAAATTAATTATCATCCAGAAAAATGTACCTAAAGCTACATCCTATATATTACTTAGTACAGAGATGGATAATTGGGTTCAAATACTTAAAACCCAACCAACTTAATAACACCTAATTATATTTGTGTCAGATCTAACTTAAAAACATAAATATAATTTTTTTTGAAAAAAATAGAATGGATGTAAATCCAAACTAAAAACCGAATGTATATATATCATATATGTATAAAGATTCTAAATCAAATTCATTTATTAAAATAACCAAATCGAAACCCCAAATATACTAGATTGTATATGACAAATATTTTCTTCAAAGTCATATATATCAGAGATCCGATTATTAGCATGAATAATAAAAGGTTAATGCTCAAATATAATTAGTTTAAAGTTATTGAAAATAAACCCCTTGTAATCTCAAGCCCTAATATCGCAATTAACGATAACGGAGAAAGTCTCCCAACACACATCAATGGGGGATGCTTCCATTCCATGCATCGATCAAACATAATGGACCTGGTCAAATTAATTAATACAACACTCCATGTGAATTGCCAGCTCTTCACGCAAGCACCGACACATACATACATATGTCACATATATATATATATATAGATAATAATTATTAGGAAAAATATAATAATACTAGTAGTTATTATTATTGTATGTACATGATGATGATGATGATGATGATGATGATGACTAGCCTCCATAATTAGATGGAATCGAAATTCATGCACCGAGCACTAATCACTGATATTACATTACGGGGGGATGCAGTCTTCTGTGATGATTGGCTTCTGCAGTTTTGTAATTTATTTATTTGTTCGGTACAAATACAATTTGATATTTTTTATTTATTTAATTAGCATTTTAAGACATTCTTAATAATATTTATGTTTGTTTAGATCCAAGAACTGTAAATGAGGAATCGTGTCTATTGCCTTTGAGGGGCTTTGCCTTTAAAAAAACATGTGAATGTCATGTATATGTGCTCTGAATGTTAACATTGTTTGGTTTGCTTTTGAATTGATGCAATAACTTCGGTTATATATATATATATATATATATATATATATATATATATATATTATCGTATGATGGTGTATTCATATAGACATTATATGCAATTAAATTTGTCTCCTACACCTACATTTAGGAGGCATAAATTTCGATTCTAGTTTTCAACTCCAATTGAAAAAAAAAAGATAACCATGGAAAATCAGACTTAATTTTAAAATTTCGATTAAATATGAATTTTTTAAATTGAATTAATTCAATTTCTAGTTATATCTCAAAATGACTGATCAAAACGAATTTAAATTGAATATTAAAACTATATAAGTATATTTATTCCAAAATCAAAAAATCGTGAATCCGAAAATAATAATGCAAGACCGAAAGATTGACCCCTACCCATGATTGCCTTGAGAAATTTGTAATTGGACCCATAAATTAATATTTAAAAATTTTCTATGGTGCATGGGAATAATATTCAGTGGATATTGGAATGAGAAAAGTTGCAGGATGACTTGTTTTAGGGTCTTGGTGTCAAAGGGTGTCCTACATTTTAGGGGGTCCTCCTTTATAACAAAAAAAATGTTTTTTTTATGGTACACGAACACAAAGGTCAAGTCAAATACAAACATGAAATCTTTATAATTGTAGAATTTTGTCCAATATGGGATGTGATCAAATGCATAAACTCTATTCATGCAAAGACACACATTGCATATGATAAGACTGTTTTTTTTTTACAAAACCATTAGAGCAACAAAAAATTCGAGTGAATATTTGTTGCGTAATTTCTAAATAACCATGAATCTAAAATTTTACCAATATTAGAAGAACGAATAACTTATTTTCTACCCCCAAACATCAATTAAATTATTACTCTCTCCCTTTCAAAATATTTGTAGTTTTAGGTTATTTTCCATGTTTCAAAATATTTATCATTCTATATTTTCAAGATATTTTTTTACAATAGTTTTCAATTTTATCCCTAACAAATTTCAATATATCATTAATGATAACATTGTTTTTATCATCAAATAAGGGTATATGTGACTGTTCTATTTTTTTTTAAAATATGAAATAATCTAAAACAATAAATATTTTGAAACGGGTGGAGTATTATATATAAAGTAATTATTTTACAACTTTATTGCATGTCGTCCACTATAAGTCTATAAGCATCTTTGTGACAACCCGTGAATTCGTAACCGATAATGAATCTTAGAAAACTTTAAAATGTATTTAAGAATGGCCCTAAAATATTGAATTAGACCCTAACCGAGTGGACCCGAAGGATTGGACCGAAACGAGCGAGGAAAACGGGCGAAAATGGGTCAGACCGTCCGGTCTGGGAAGCAGACCTTCCGGTCTGGGAGGACGCAGACCGTCCGTTCTGCTAGCCAGACCGTCCGGTCTGAAGACGTGTACTCGGACCCTCACGCGCCGCCACCTCCTGCTTCGCCATGCAGCCGCCTCTCTCGCCCGTGGACACCTCCTGCTTCGTCTGGAGGCGAGAAACTCGCCTAGGCCCGGCATTTCTCCGTCCATTCGTTCCTTCAACTCTCTCCCACTCTCCCAAAACTCTCTCAAAATTTCCGGAACTTCAATCCTTGATTGGGGCTTCGATTCCAGTCGAAATCAACAAAATAAACACAGAAATCAACACTAGAGAACCTCCCCAACAAAGCCCAAAACTCAAATTTGAATTAGGTGAGTGTTTCAGATTATGCCCGAAAGTGATAGTCAAATTGAAAATGGATATTTGATTACTTTGAGTGAAAATTGCATGAAATTGGTGTTAGATTTGGATTCCTAATGTTCTAGGGATCATTTTGATGTATAACTTGATGAGTTTAGTGCAAAAATTGGAAACCCGAAGTTCCTGGTGCGCCTAGACCGAACGTTCCACGCATGGACCGTCCGTTCTAGGGTTCGCAGGGTTTCGGAGGAAGAAGACGAGTCCAGACCGTCCGTTCTGGACCTGGACCGTCCGTTCTGTACCTAGAACGTCCGTTCCACATTTCGCGGAACGTCCGTTCCAGCTTCGGCCAGACCGAAGGGACCAGACCACTAGACCGTCCTAGACCGTCCGTTCTGGACCCCTGTCTCCCCGTTTTGGTTCGTTCTTTCGGACCGAACGGAATCCGATGCAACCGACCCCTATACGTGACCTACCTAGACCCGTTTCCTACCCGAACCTCATGAAACTTGAATGAAACCGACGTACGGTAAGTAAAACCTTCGGAACGAGCTGAATGGGTAATCCGAAATGGTCGGAACCAATTTGATCGGATCAGAGGATGAAAGAATAAAATGAATGTAAAGGAAACGAGATAACCAAAATGACAAGTAAGGACGTGTGTATATCCGGTTAAAGTATAATGATATATGAATGCGTGTGATTGGGGAATCGGGTAGTTGGCATGGCGTGAGACTTTATTCCGGAGGGCTGGGATAAGGTTGAGCGTGTGATTGTAGCGGGTTTGAGGTGATATCCCGATGGTTGCATTGTTGAGATCTCCTCTTTATGATCTCCGACCCGGGTCGGGTTTCATATTGAGGAGGCATGATTGTGATTGGTTGCCCACGGGCAGAGCTTGGAGCCGATGATACACGTGATAGTCTTGAGTGATTCGGCTATCACGGGGTTGAGGAAATCCTACGGTTACACAGTAACCGCGCCAACGTTCCACTAGCTATGGAACGGGATCGGGATTGAGTGATTCTCCCGGCAGAGACTGGCAATACATTTACCCGTGACTCGGGATTGAGCGATTCTCCCGACGAGGTTATGCGAAGGAACTCAGAAAGACCTGAGCTCGGGTCCAATGAGTTTCTCCGTGGCGGACGGCCGGCGAGATCCTAGCTCCGGTGCAGCTCCTAGCTCCGGTGCAGCTCCTAGCTCCGAGTATGCTCCCTCGTCCAAGCTCTCATCCGTTATGTCGTCTATGCTCTAGATGTCCTCATCAGGAGGCACCTGGCGCTCTGGTATCGAGAGGTGACATCGGTATCAGAGGGGATGGTTGATGTATTATGTTTTATGGAGTAGGGATTTGGATGGCGTGTTTTATTGTTCCGGCGATTGCCGAGGAGAGCGGGGGATGTGCGTTGCACATGGAGCGTCCTTACCCACGTGTGTGATGCACACGTGGAGATGATTTGACGGTACGGTTATTACTGAGAGACCCGATGGGTCGAGCTATGACTTGTGTACATATGTCCTGGACTGGTGAGACCAGATCCGGTGTGGTGTCCTATGTGTGCGATGCACATAGAGATGATTTGACGGTTATGTCCGATGATACATTATGCGGACTGAGTGTGCGTGATAAGTGAATTATTTGTGCGATTGAGTGAACTGTGTTTTCATGGCATGACGTGTGTATATATGTATACACTTATATCTAGTGTGTGTATAATATTGATTGTGTTTGGCCATTTGCAATTTGAGTATGATCTTCGGGTCTAACCCGAAGTACTCACTAAGCACGTATCTTATGGACGTTGTTATGCAACGTTTCAGGCACGGAGCAGTATTAGCAGCAGCAGGACGAGGGTACTGGTGACGCGTGAGGAGCTAACTGGATCATGTACTTTTCTTTCTTTGGACTTATGTTGGCTTGTACGGGCGGTGACTTGACTTTGTATTTTATTACAGTTACCGTCCTTATGTTGGTGTGTATACTACTGTACGTGGGTTTGTAAAACATATCTTTGTTTTTCCGCTGCGTGTGTAATAAAATAAAATGTTTTTAAATTCCCGCTATTTTATTATATGTTTGAGCGTCCATGTGGCACAACTCGTGAGCGGGAGACGGGTTACGGGTGTCACAATCCTTGTCTCATACATTTCTATGTGGGACCGCACAGACACAACCAATATGGCTATGTATATCCTTGTAATTTGTTATATATATATATATATATGTGTATATATGTATATATGTATATATTTGTTGTATACTTTAACATTACATGTTCTACTAAAATCCATAGACCTCCATTAAGAAAACAATATGTTAAAAGATCGTGATAAAGTATTTCACACGGATTCTGCATGTTCCCTCTTCGCCCATTTTCACATGGCTCTCTGATCCATCCCCATCTCGCACAGGCATAAGCCAAACGGTCCATCCGAATTTACCAAACTACCCTCAGGCAATGAGTTTACCAATTTTTTCAAGATTAACTTTACAAACTTTTGATCAAATGAAATTGAAATCTCTTCACTTGTAATAGAGGATTTATAGTACATGAAGTGATCGATGAAACCTGTGAATAAGGGTAGTTTTGGAATTCAAGAATCTAAATCTCAATTGATTGGCATTTGAGTAGTTGGCCTTATCAATGACTTAATTGTGGAGTTTCCTCCATGTTCTGTTTAAAATCTCATTGGTCTTATTGTTTTCTTCACCTAATAAAATCATCACACCAAAGAAACTCTCCAATGCTTAAATTATAAGAAATACTGTTTTTCTATTACTGAAATTGAAATATAAATTAAATTTATATTGGGTGTATATATCTATATTCACCAATATCTGATTATCCACAAGCATTCGTTGGGGAAAAAAAAGTTATTTTAAAAAATATATTAATTGGAGGTGGTATTAGGCTGTCTAAAGGAGAGACAGTTAAGGAGTTTCAGGACATTGCCTTAAACTAGAACGGTACTCTTCCATCTTTAACCACTGAAAGCTACTTCTCATAACTCCTCCTCTTCCTTCTCTTCGAACACCTGTCTCCTTCTTCTGTTTCTGTAATAGTTTTCTATTCTCTGTAATGGCGTTTTGCTTGATGTAGGAGGTGTTTTTCTTGGGGAAGAAACGATGGGGAAGACAAGCAAGTGGCTTCGCAGTTTCTTGACCGGAAAAAAAGATCACAAAGTCAAACAGAAGGGAGAGAATCCGACTGAGAGTGGAATAACTCCGGCCGTGATATCTCCGGCGACTCCTAAGGAGAAGAGGCGATGGAGTTTCAGACGTTCCTCGGCCACGGCTCCCTCCTCCTCCACCCCCACGGACTCAGAGGTCGAGCCCAAACCACCGCAACCACAGCCGCAGCCACAGCCGCAAAATGCTCTCGCGGTGGTTGCAGCTTCTGTAACGGCGGGGG
>NW_010966665.1:368112-377067 GCF_000463585.1 Tarenaya hassleriana
GGATGCCAGCCGCGGTGGAAGAGGCTGCGGCCTTGAGAATTCAGGCGTATTTCCGTTCTTACTTGGTAAAATACTAAAGGGTATTATAGCAATTGTGTATACACGGGGATTTAACGGGTTTTTTTTTTTTAACGGATAACGTTTATATATTACCCATATCGGTGAATCATGGTTTTCCGATGGTAAAAAAAAAAGTTTTTTTTTTCTTGGGCAGGCCAGGAAGGCGTTAAGAGCGTTAAAAGGGTTAGTGAAGTTGCAGGCACTGGTGAGGGGGCATTTGGTGAGGAAACAAGCCACGGCCACGCTACGTTGTATGCAGGCTTTGATCACATTACAAGCAAAGGCTCGGGAACAGAGGATGATCCGTATGATCGAAGAGACAAAACCCTCGAATCCAAGATCCTCGACTCACAGGAAATCGTCTCAAGAAAACCGGATCAAGAACATTTACCACGTACCCGAAAACAAAAAATCTTTACTCTGGAATCCAACAAAGAAAACCCGTATCAGAAACAATGCAGATTCTGACTGTTATCTCTTCTCTCTGCAGGAGAATGAGGAGAACATCAAGATCGTGGAGATGGACATGAGATCTGAACAATATTCCAATGACCCAATTCGTAATTTCTCGTCAAAACACGAGCAGATGTTCCATCAGTACTCCCCAGCAGCTTCTTCAGCCATAACGGAGATGACTCCTCGAGCGTATAGTGGACACTTCGAGGACTATAACTCATTCACCACTGCACAGAACAGTCCTCAGTGTTTCAGATTCAAAGATTACTCTAATGGGGATTCTCTTTCTTCTTACGAATACTCTTTGTGTCCAAACTATATGGCGAATACAAAGTCTTCCCGGGCGAAGGTACGGTCTCATAGTGCACCAAAGCAGAGGCCTCCCGAACTATACGAGCGCCAGCCGAGCGGGCGAAGAAGGGTTTCGATGGAAAGTTCTAGAAACGGCGTCCCAAGGGCTGTTCGGATGCAGAGATCGTCGTCTCATCTGGGTTCTAAGGATCATCATCATGAAGAACATCATCAGAATCAGTACTATCCATGGATGGCGATTAAGCTAGATAGATCTAACGTATCGGTCAAGGAAAGTGAATGCGGATCCACCAGTACTGTAATGACCAACACAAACTACTGCAGATCTCTTGTTGCAGGAGATGTGAGTTGAAGTTTGGAGGCTGTTGCTTCTTTTCCAAGAAACGTGAAACATCTGGAAGATTTCTGAGCTAATATGCCTTAGTTTTGTTTGCAGGCTCATGGAAACAGATAATGAATTTGGAAGATTGATTCAAAAGGAGACGAACAGAAGAAACGATGACTTCGAGTTTATAAAACAGCATCAGACAAGAGTTTCAAGACGATGAAGGATTCCACTAATATATAACTGTCAAGTGTCGGGACCCGTATTTGTTCTTGAAATCTTTTTTCTTTTGATTTATTTATTTATCCTCGTTTTCAATTGAATTCCTGGGAATGTTTGGTTCGTCTGTTAATCATCTGTATAAATGGATGCGTTTGATTCAGAGATTACAACGGACGCACCAAACATGGGGACGAAATTGATTGAAGTGACCAAATCAAGAATTCTTACGTGTAATGTAAGTAGAAATCAAGCCCCATTAAAAAAATTTCTTATCTCCGTTGAAAAACACTTTATACGTATAATATGGTTATAGATTGGATAAATAATATCCGATTATATGTGTAATTAACATCTATCGAACCCAACCTGGATAGTTCAACCGATGAAACGGGGACGCAAAGCGTCTGTCCCGCCCAGAGTTCGAACCCAGACTGGGGAGGGAGCGCATAATTCAAATCACATGGCTTGCTTCCGGTCCCGGGATTAGTCTGGGCCTCGGCCCAGAAAACCTGGTTACCCAAAAAAAAATTAACATCTATCGATTATTGAATTCAATGAATCGTTTTATTCATCTATGGAATACCATCATTGGCTTCTGTTAGAAGCAATTAGGTCCAGCATTAAATTCTATCTTTATTATTTAGGACTCTTTATATTCTTTGTATTGATTGCCTCGAGATAATTTGCACGTTATAACTTATCTATTATCTACACACAATTAGAAAATTAAATTAAAAGATTATACGAAATGGTTCGTGATCATTTACAGGTTTCAATATTACTCTTTTTTATCAATCAAATTTCAGTTTTTGGTCGATGCAACACATTTATTCTTGAAATTTTATAAAGATTGAATAAACATCCTTAATTATATTAACATATGTTTAGATTTCTTATTTGATTTAGACCACAAGATATTTAGATTTAATATGCACATTACGATATAGTATCATTTTATGACTCGCGTAATTGAATTTTTAATCGCTCGTACGGTTTTTTTAATACATTTCGTATTTTGTATTCGGACAAATGCATTCTCTCGTGATCCCAACCTGAAAAAAGAAGAAAAAAAAAGTTGATAAAATATGATAATTTGATGGTTTTGTAATAAAAATGTATTTCCGTGCGACCTCATGTTTTAACTTTCCGCATACAGTTCTTGAACTAAGAAAATCGAATAACATTTTATATATATATATATATATATATATATATTATTTTAAGGTGTATAATGAAAAATTAAATACCTACCAGACAAATTTTAAAAAGGTTATTTGGACCCTCTCTCCGTGTCGACTTTTTCCACATGCCAGTGGGATTTGATAAATAAAACTCTGATTGGTTTTTACGGCAAATTGGGTTTTTGAGATTAATAAAAAAAACAGAGTTTTGTAATAAAATAATTAATTAAAGCTAATTATAAAATAGAAAACATTACTTAATTAAAAATATGGCCATGTCTGTCGGTCTCGTAACACATCGGATCTACAACCACAGATATCATCTCTTCGTATTTTCTTAGAGATTATGAGATATTTGATCGCCTTATCATCTATAGTATCAATTAAGCTCACCAATTCAATGTGTCTAGGTTTATTCCATATCAATATATATCCAAATCATATATGTTTTAATTATTTATTAATCATATTTTGTTTTAAAAATTAATTTTAAAAAAATATTCAAATGAAATATAAAAATAATCGAAAAAAGGTATTATTTAATGAAATGAAAAAAATTAAATCTAAAATTATGTGAACCTAACCATACCAAGAGCTCGAAACTTCCGTAACAAAGCAAAATCATTGCAATACCGTGAATAAATGAAATCCATTAATAAACAAACGGGAAATAAAAAAGCTCAAGTGGTTATTAATAAGAAATTGTAAAGTAGCATTCACATACGTTAGTTCATGCTTATATATATACACACAGGGGCGGACCTACGTGTATTGGAGTGGGGTCCTATGCCCCCACCCACCTAATTAAAATTATACAATTTATTTATAGATTTTATAAAATTATAACCAAAGTTAAAAAAATGCCCCCATCTGATTTTTGTGGTTGCCCCCACCCTCACCTCCTCTCCCGTTCTTTTATTTACTTTTTTCTAAAAAAATTGTTTTTCTTTTTTCTTTTTAGGTTACGCGGTTACCATGTTTTTACTCTTTATTTTCTATATATATTTTTTATTTTTTCCCTCTTTTTCTAACAAAATATAGACAAAACACAAAAAATAAAATAATAATATTAAAGATATCTAAATATTATGATTATATTTTAATCATTTTTATTTTTTATTTGTTCATATGTTTCTAAATTTAATTGGTGAAATATATAAAAATAATAATTATAACAATAAAGAGATATTGGATGAGATTCACTTTTAAATAAAATGTATTTTTTTGCGAAAAAACGATATTGGAATTATCAATATAAAAAAAATTACGTAGATTCAAAAAGATAAAATAAAAAAAGTTTAAACAATTTACATTATTACCCGTTATATTTTTTTATATTACTATAGGTTTACAACTTCAGGAACTTAATGATCATTTTTTGACGAGTTAAATTCAAAACTTTTCATTTGCATGACAGTATAGAGTTTTGTTAATTTATTGTGCGAGTTTAACATGTCAAATTTAGTGAAATTGTGTGAATTTTATCGTGATAATTTCAGTTATTTAAAACAAATGTATATTAGACGTGAACTTAATATCTATACCGACAATTTGATAGAAGATGATAAGTTTTTTAATTTGATTAATCTTGAATATCATAATAGACAATTTAAATAATTGTCTAATTTGTTTCCCACAAAATATAAGTTTTAAATAGTTATACATAAAGCTATTATGGATAAATTTTAAAAAATAAAAAATATAGAATTTGGTAAATATTTTATGATGATATATTTTTATTAATTTTTTTTATTTATATATATAATAATCTTTGCCCCCACTTAAAAAAGTTTCTGGATCCGCCACTGTAACCAATTGTCTGAAAATTACAAAGGTGCTTAAAATGGTTTGGTTTTGTTAATGGAGAAACATCGATCTGTATACCGAAAGATTCTGAAACTGTTATATACATATAATCATCTTATACATAATTATCATTCGCACTTCCTTCTTCCAATTACACATATATGGAACGAAGTCAATATCTTTATATTATAGCCAACCGCCAAGCTCATTGTATTTGCAGGATATGGACGATCAGAATAATATAAATTAACAAATAAACATTACTTTTCATGCGGAATATACATCATATTATTATTATTATTATTATTATTATTATTATTTAAGTTCAATAAGATAGAATATTATGTTACGAGAAAACTATGTCTAGTTGTTCGACTGTCTATGGATATGTCTAAGAACATTCCTTGTAATTTACCTCCTCGACGGCCAAACCAAAGAAAAGTCAAATTGAAAAACTCGAAAGACTTTATTGTCAGTCCATCAATTTGTATTACCACCATATAATAAAAACCATACAGATTAAAATAAGCCAAAGCAAAACAAAGACTTGACTATATCAATGTTCATCACCCTACGAACCATGATTTTGTCAACGAGGAGTGGTTGTGGCCACGTACTTATCATAAAATCTCACACACCCTTTTCCTCCATTTTCACGACACAAACAAGCAAGCTCAAAGCTCTTCCTCAATTCATTCATTCATTCATGAGAACGTTGCAAAACCTCACCGGCCTAAGCCTATTTCTTCCATGCCGGTTCTTGCCGTCCTCCTCCTCGGCCGTGGCGGCCGTGGCCACGGCTTTTATCCTCCTCTTCTTGGCGGGACCGACCCACCAAACATCTAATTACACTTCTCCTCCTCCTTCATCTCCTCCCCCGATTAACTCATGTTCCGAGTGTGATTCTTGGTTTCCACACATCACAAACCCTAGACTCTTGAAAGCCTACACGGCTCTTCAAGCGTGGAAACGTCTCATAACGTCTGATCCGAATAATTTCACGGCCGGATGGTGTGGTCCGAATGTTTGTAACTATACCGGTGTATTCTGTGCTCCGGCACCCGACGATCCTTCTACCTTAACCGTGGCTGGAATTGACCTAAACCGTGCCAATATTGCCGGTTCTCTTCCCCGAGAACTCGGTCTCTTGAACGACCTTGCCTTGTTCCATCTCAATTCTAACCGTTTTCATGGCAAATTACCAAAAACACTAAAGTATCTCCGGCTTCTCAACGAGCTCGACGTGAGCAACAACGAATTCTCTGGCGGTTTCCCCTCCGAAGTCGTTTTCTCGTTGCCCTCTTTGAAGTTTCTCGACATAAGGTACAACAAGCTCCACGGCGATGTTCCTAAGGAGGCGTTCGACTTAAAGCTCGACGCTTTATTCATAAACAACAACAAGTTCCAGTTTAGTTTACCCGAAAACATCGGTAACTCCCCGATATCGGTTCTTGTCATAGCCAACAACGATATCCGGGGATGTATACCTCCGAGTTTTTACAAAATGGGGAAAACGTTGAACGAAGTGATTCTCTCGAATAACCGGATTACCGGTTGTCTTAACCGGGAGATCGGTTCCCTTGACCAGTTAACAGTTCTCGACGTGAGTTTCAACTACTTGGTAGGCCCATTGCCGGAGACGATGGGAAGTATGAAGAGCTTGGAGCAATTGAACGTTGCGCATAACAAATTATCCGGCGAGATTCCAAAGAGCATATGTACATTGCCGAAGCTCGAGAACTTTACGTACTCTTACAACTTCTTCTCAGGCGAACCGACGGCTTGTCTGAAGCTCTGGAGCTTCGACGACCGAAAAAACTGTCTCCCTCACCGACCAACGCAACGGTCTTTGGGCGAATGCAAGAGTTTCTATACTTATCCTATCGATTGCGGCTCCTTCTGTTGCACCACTCCGCCTCCGCCGCCGCCGCCGCGCCGCCGCCGCCACCGCCGCATTACAAGGCTCCTTGACCGTGCGGAAGACATAAGATTAAAAAAAACCGTACGTACGAATTAGGTTTTCTGCTTTCGGTTATACCACGGAAGATTTATCTATGCATTGACGTGAGTATGGGCTTTATAAATCGATGTTTTGGGAATTAAGTGTGATTGTTTTGAAACGAACAGGAGTTTTATGTGTTATGTTTTTGTGTATATAGTTTTTTTTTTCTTATGATCAGACAACATTGTTAGACCTTGTATGTTTGTTGTGTTTGGTGTCTGAAATATACATATACATATACATATACATATACATATACATATACATATACATATACATATACATATACATATACATATATACTTGTTTTCTTTGTTGATTGCAACTAGACTGGAGATAACTATTAAATATTCTAGACTAGAATGATTTATTTATAGTTCCATGTCATATTACGATATATTTTGCGACAATAATCGATAGAAATTGTGTCGGATATATTATACATCACATTTTTTTCGTTGGAAACTAAATTCTTCACAATTGTGACTAGATTGAGAAATAAAAATTAAATTTAAGCTGAGTTTCGGGTTTTCTCTAAGATATGGTCACAAATTAGACTCGCCGTATATTTGAAGGAGAATTATGTCTTTGAACAGTTCAAAAGTTACACATGAATAGGGTTCGGCCCCTTGCGGGTCTGTATGGTTTTGGGCTCCAAAGGACAAAATTATATTGATCATTACGTTTTCATTTCGTAACTTCGGAATTAAATAAAATACAACATTTTAAAGTATTGTAGTATTATCGTTTCCTCTAATTATTTATGTAAAACATTTAGTTTTCATAGAATAAATAGATACGGTGAAGACATGGAGATTTAGAGTTTATAAAAACTAATAGCGTACTATTTATTGAAAACAAAATGCGGAAAATAAAAAAAAATGAAAGAGAAAAAGGTTGGAACAACTTTATTATTATATATTTTATTATATTTCAATGAAAAAATAATTTACATATGAAAAAATTATTAAAAAATAAATAAAAATATCAGAGAAACAAATAATATAAAATATAATTGACATAAATATATTTTATTTTTATTTAATAGTAAACCTTTAATTGTTATAAATCAGATCTAAACTCCATATTTTACTTCTATTTCAACACTATAACTCCTAATTCCTAATGATGCCAATTGGCTACAATGATTAAATAAATCATTCATGGTTCTTTTCATATATGGATAGGGGTGAAACCACATTATATAGTGTGAGGTCGCATATTCAATGATACACATGTCATATACGTGTGTGCCACGTAATCGAACATCGGACCTTCGTACGCATATTGTCCGTAACCCATGAAGCCAAGTGTTGCCCGTATTTATCTGCTCAATTTACTCATCCGAACTCATCATCTAGGTTTTGTCAGTATTGCATTCTGTTGTTATCACAAACTCATATATATGTATGTGTGTGTATATATACATATTATGATACAAAAAAAAAAGCCAAAGGGTGTCGAGAAAAAAAAAATGGAATCTTGTATCATGATTGTCGAGTGTCTCTTTGCGGCTTGCTGTCCATCACACTCGTCACCTTGCATGGCATTCACTCGTACCTATAAAAACATGCATCATCATCTTCTTCTTTTTCATTCCCTAAAATTAAAATACGTAAAAAAGAAAAAGAAAACACTCAATCACACACAGAGAGAGACCACAAGAAATGGCGATGACGCGGAACAATCTCCTCACCATAACCATAGCCCTCCTCTTCTTCTCCCTAGCCTCCGGCCACAGCCACCGCGTCGTACCGCCGGAGACGGTGGCGGAGGACGAGTTCCCGCCACAGCCCCACGCCGGAGGCGTGGGAGGATGGGAGCATCCGTTCTACTTCGGACAGAGGAGTTTCCAGACATTGCTAAGGTCGAAGGAAGGGTTCATGAAGCTGTTGCCGAGCTTCACAAGTCGATCATGGCTGTTTCGAGGCATAGAGAACTACCGCTTCGCTTTCTTGAAGATGGCTCCTAGAACATTTGTGCAGCCTCACCACCCTGACGCGGATGTTGTCTTTGTTGTCCTCCAAGGTATATATATACATATATAATCTATATACTAATTAGTATGAGTTCGTTTAATTTTCTCAAAACTGATTATATATATATATGTGTGTGTGTGTGTGTGTGTGTGTATACATAGGAAAGGGAGTGGCAATGTTTTTGACACAAGAGGAAAAGGAAACGTTCCACATAGAGAAGGGTCATGTGGTGAGAATGCCAGCAGGAACCACACACTATGTGGCCAACACCGGCGACGATGAGCCTCTCCGCCTCGCTGCTATCTTCGTCCCCGTCAACATCCCGGGCAGCTTCCAGGTTCATATTGTTCATTTTCGACATTAAAAAGAAAAACCCTTCTCATTACAGAAGCTGTTACATGTGTAAGAAACTAATCCCTGATTTGTATATCCAGGTGTTCTTCCCGGCTGCAGCCGAATTTCAACAATCTTACTTCGACGGGTTCAGCAGCAAAGTCCTCTCCGCGAGTTTCAATGTATGATTTCCTCATACCGCTGATATACATATATATATATGTAACCAACCAGGTAACGTTTTGCTTCTGTTATTTGATGTTTGATAGATATCGGAAG
>NW_010966665.1:377157-400344 GCF_000463585.1 Tarenaya hassleriana
TCGGAAGAGTTGCTCGGGCGATTTCTACGGGGACCGCAGACTGGACGGAAGGCCATCCAGACAATTTCGCCCGAGGAAATCAAGGAACTAAGAAAACATGTCAGTTCGGAAAAACACAAACATCAAGGGAGACTGTGGAGCCCTTTCGATATCCATAGCCAAGAACCCGTCTACTCGAACGAGTTTGGTCGGTTCTACGAGGCGCATCCCGAGAGGTTTAGACAACTTCGAGACCTCGGTATCTCGGTCACTTGCATCAACATGACTCAGGTACAAATAAATATGACCTTTCTTTAGACAAGACACGCTTCAACGGTTGAACAATTCAAACTAATCCGTTAATCACGTGTTTTTTACGTGTAGGGGTCGATATTTGTGCCTCACTTCAGCTCCAAGGCTACGTTCATCGTGTTTGTGGAGAGCGGTTGTGCCCGCTTCGAGATGGCCAAACCCCACATCGGATCAGGACAATGGCAACAACAACAACAAGAAGGACCGCAATGGGGAGGACAAGGACAAGAACAGCAATGGGGAGAACAGGAGATGACTGGCAAAATCCATCGGGTCGTGTCCCAAGTCTGTAAAGGTGAACTCTTTGTAATACCGGCAAGTCATCCGGTCGCCATCATCACTCAAGATCAAAACTTCACAGCAGTGGGTTTCGGGATCAACGCTCACAACAGCTCGAGGACGTTCCTTGCAGGTAAAGCATCGAACTTTCTACGAGATTTAGTTTTCGAGTTCAATGTAAGTTAGTTTTGATTTCGGGCTCCTTGTTGTTAGGACAAGGAAACATATTGAGCAAACTAGACACGGCCGAGAAGAGGCTTACCTTTGGCGTGGGCAAGGAGGTTTCGGAGAGGGTTTTCACGAGCCAGGATTACTCCTACTTTGTGCCAACGCATCAGCGGAGACAACAGAAGCCCTCGTTCCAGTCGATCTTCAACTATGCCGGGTACTAAAATGCAACAGAATAAAATGATGGGGAGAAAAATCTGAAGAATGTATAATAGTGTGAACTAAGCAGTATGTAAACGTGACCGCGTTTCTGTGTTTATGATGAATAAGCAAGCGGATCTGCTGTTTTGACTTTTTGAGTAACGAGTTTTTTTTTCCTCTTTGGTTTCGAGTCCTAAAAAACACTCATGAAAACTTGTTTTCATAATTTTCATACAATGTAATAGAACCTATTTATAAAATACGGACTCAAAGATCATAAAACTCAAATAGAAATCTTATGCTCGAAAGACAAATAAATTATTATTCAATGCTCTTTTTATAAGCTTCCCAAAAGAAAACTCTTTTAATGTCACCTAAACCGACATTAAGACCACCGAACAAAAAAATAAACGTGATAAAAGTTTTCCCACGAGTATTCGTGTCTGAAATGAACCGCGTTTGAACAGATGAGTATGGTAGAAAAGTAGGCAAGAGTTCATATTCCCCATTCTCACTGGTAAACCATCAATTCTCAGACACCACATCCATCAAATCCAAACAGAACAAAACCCATTTGGACATCTGAAACTCATGAAATATGGAGATGGGTTTTATGGTTCTTACAGTATTGGCAGTGATGTCCTCCTTGTCCTTGGTATGAGACTAAGGGGTTCTCTCAAACTGGATTCTTACAATCTTACCGTCGATTTGGCGTGTGGGTCTCTGGCTGATTCTCCTGCAGGATCACCACTTAACCGATGTAAAGAAAAGAAAACACTGGATACCAAAAGATCTATCTGAAGTCTTAAGGTATTGATTTCGACCTTAATGCAGGAACAGAAAATGGACCAGGAAATGGTTCAAAAGCTGCTCCATCATCTGATGGAAGCTCAATTAAGCTCTCATTCGCTCTTTTCGCCTTCCTGTCTGCAGCTTCCTAAGCTGCAATCTTCTCAGCATGCTGATTTTACCTCATCTACTCTCCCCTCAAAGCTATATAGGTTTTCACCATTCTTTTGCACTCTTTATGTTTAGCTATTGATTTGAGGTGGATTGTGATTGATTGAAAACCCGAACATTATACCGTTAAGACAAACTTCAAATTTTACAAGGCAGCACTCGAGATGTTATATGGTCAGACACGAGAGAAAATATAGCAAACAATGCACAGGAGGTGGACTAAGAGAAAGGATATTAACTTCGTATGATAACAACTCAAGAATTGGAAGCAGGAGAAAGGAACCTACAGAACATGCAGTCTCTATGCAGCAAGTAACAACCAGTCACCAAACATTATAAATAAAGAGATTCATATTACTTGTGAGAGTTAGATATTAGGAGCGTGACCGAGACCGGACAAATTCTTCCAGTTTTTCCCATACTTCCAAAGCAGCAGCCCTGTCTTGATGCCGTTTGTTCTTGCTAATCTGATCAGTTCAGAAGACATAGAAGAGTTCCTAAGGTTCAGTAAAACCCTTCTCACAATATCTTTTTAAAGTTATAGCATATGAAAATGAGCAGAAACTCTCACCGAGATGATTTTTACATTCCACTGCTTCGCCGTCTTTGCTGATTCAATACTATCGTCTTCAAATCGCAAGAAAAAGCCAAGAACTGCCAAGAGAAGAAAACAATTGTCAGCTGAAAGTATAAACCAAAACCAGACCAGACCAAAAAGCAAACTGATGCTTTCCACTAACTCTTTGGTCCAGCTGAAACCCAAAACTATCCTAAAAACCAAAATTCAAACTCAGGCTAACACTGATTGAAACATTTTAACTTACCCTTGTTAAATATCTCAACATGGTCCTTGAAAGGCCAGTCCTTGAACTGCCATTCCTTCCCCAACACAAAAACAGCCACGACCCGGTCCCAATCATCCTGCTTCAAAGCAGAGGGCTTGTCCCTAACCTCGTAAGCAGTCACAACCCTCTCCCTGTCCCTACTAAACTTCTTCTGGACCGTAATACAATCGGGCTTTGGTCCCTTCATCTGCTTCGCCTTCACATCAGTGGGTATGAAAACCCCATCTTCAAGAAACTCCTTCACATTGTATATGGTGATCAATGTCTGAAAAGCACTCGGCACCAGGATTATCGGCACACCTTCTCCAATCTTCCCAGATTTAAGATGAAGCTTCGGCTTAGGGTTTGCATCAAACCCAGAGTTATCCCCACTCCCGCCGAAGCCTACAACTCCCCTCTCCTCCGCACCCATCAGCCTACTCTTCGCCACCAATCCGTCTTTCCTCTGCTGCGACTCAATCCTCTGCCTTTCCTCCTCCCTCTTTGTCGAATTCACCAAAACACTATAAAAATCCCTGTTTTTGCACTCCAGAATCGCCTCCCGGCTCTTCAATGGTCGCTCGTTCGACCGAATGAGCATGACATAATCAACATCCTCGCCGGGCTTACCGAAATCCTCAACCTCCATGTCCTCAATCGCGTTTTCCCGGGAAACAAACGCGGAGTTGTCCTGATCGGGTCGGTACTCCTCGTTCTTCTTCTGGCTCTGCGCGTTCTGCTGCTGGAGCAAGAGGAAGTCGATGGAATCGGAGGAAGCAACTCTTCCCGTGAGGTAATCGAGGAGGGGTTTCCGGTCCAGCAGAGTGACCGCCGGGACGGCGTTTTTGACGGTGGATTGCATGTACTCGCCGTGCTTCAGGTGCTGGTTCTTCACGTAATGGACCAGAGCTTCCAGTGTGTAGAGGCTTCCGGACTTCGACCGGTACGCCGTCTCCGCCGCGCACGGGAACGAGCACTCCGATCCGAACCTGTATTCGTCCCCGACCCGCTCGATTCTGTCTAGGTCTTCTCCTCGGATCGTGAACTCACGCAACACCGACAACGGATCCATCGTTTCACAGAGAGAGAGAGAGAGATGATCGTTGAAATTAGGGTTTAAGAACTAAGAAGTTCACAGTGAGATTCAGAAGACAAACGTGGTGGCAGAGAGGAAAGCATGAAGAAGTGACGAAACGACGGTTATGAATCGGGTCGGGTCCTTTGGGAGGGGAAAAACTAGAGCCTGTTTTCTCAAGGCCCATAATACGAACCCTACTATATTTAATACTTAAGCCCCCAGGCTAATTGATTTGAGCCCACCTATTTATTAACCGGATTTAATGTTTTAGAGGTAATTATAGATTCTAAATTTCTGCAATGGATCTAAATTTTTATAAAAATTCTAAATAACATAAATTATAAAATTTTTATATAAATACCTCAACTTTTTCAAAATCTTATATAAATATTCAAATTTCTAAAAAAAAATTCAAATAAATCTAAAATTCCTTCGATCACTTTTATTTGAAAAATATATAAACTGTGTTTATTTAAAAAAATTTAAAAATTTAGATATTTATTAGAATTTTTAAAAAGTTAAGATATTTATATAAAATTTTTATGAAATTTTTTTTATTTATATGCTATTTTTTAAAAAATAAATTAAGATATCTCATATCCAATTTCTACACAGAAAACTTGTGAAGTAAATTTCATTTTTTTTTCCTAACGTAAAAATCATATCAATGTATTTCTCTAAAACAAAAAAAAATAAAAAAAATACTCCAATAAAAGTAAATCAGAAACCAATGAATATAAAAATCGTAAATACAATTTAATTCAATGCTTTTTAAGCGATTTGTAAATCATAAAGAGAAAACTTCCAAAACCATTTTCAAAAGAGAAAAAAAAAATATACGAAGAGTCAGTGGAAAACGACGTTAGTGGTTCTCTCTCGCATATGAAAAAGCAAATTAAATAATGAAGGAAAAAAACAACAATTTTTTTTTTTTTTTTGAAAAGAGACAGAATTCTGAGAAGTTCCACTGCTAAAGCTAATGCCCTGGTGAAGTTAGTGGTTTTCTGGATTTCTTCACCCACTGATTTTTCTTACACCTCTTCAAACAAAGAGCCCCCTCTCTATATATACAGAGATACATGCATGCATATATAATATATTATAAATACGTACACCGATACACGCAGGTACCTGGGCGTATATGTCTTTGTGATGTGCAAATTCATGGTGATCTTTTAATGTTTAGATTATTCAATAAAAATGAAATAATGGTTTTTGAAATCATAGCCCATTAAAGCATTAGAAAAAGAAAAGCAAAAGCGAGGTTTTATTTTTCCGTTAAACTTTTGCTCTTGACCTCTTTCTCCTTCCTGCAGAAGGTTTTTGTTTGTTTCTCTGAGAAAATTTGGGGAGAAAGTGCGAGAAAGTCGGGAGAGAAAAAAGCTTTCGAGTTTTCGGTTTCTTTCCTTTTGCTCTCTTTATTGTTTGCTTGGCTTTTTCCCTCTTCCTTTCTGTTTGGGAGATTTATTTTCTCAGTCATGGAAACAACAGAGAAAATTTGCAACAATGAAAGTGAGATCCTCTTCTTGCTTCGTCTCTGAGCTCAACTGAAGAAGAAGCCCTTTGTGATCCTTCCCCAAAGGTTTTTTTTTTCTTTTTCGCGTGAGCATTACCAAAAAAAAAGTCATAAAAGTTACGTTTTTGCGTCATGGGTTTCTCTGAACATGCGTTGTTTTTGTGGTAGTGAATCATGCTGAGGAAGAGATCGAGAAGCAAGCAAGCTTTAATGGCGGATCCTAGCCAGAAACAGAACAAACCGACGTCGTTTCCTAGGCTCTTCACCGCTTTCAGCAGCTTTAAGAGCTTCACAACTGAAAACGACGCCGTCGCGAGCCCTACCTCGACCCTCGACCCCAAACCCTTCTCCGTGCCCGAGATCCGACTCAAACCCGACCCGAAACCCATCGGCCTCGCCATCGTCGACTCTCTCCTAGACGAAAAACAAACCGGACCCGGGTTAACCCGATCCGGGTCTCGGACGATCCTGTTCGGGTCGCAGCTCCGTATCCAAATCCCCGAATCCTCACGTTCTCCGGCCGATTTCGGAATCAAAACGAGGAACAATCTTCACCTCGGTTCGAATCCGGTTTCCGGGTCGGGTCATGATCCTGCCAGGGTTTTCACGGGTTCTCTCTCGGCGAGCGAGATGGAGTTATCAGAGGACTACACGTGCGTGACATCTCACGGACCCAACCCGAGAACGATCCACATCTTCGACAACTTCATCGTGGAGAGCATATCCGACGCCGCTTCCTACCGGAGCTCCGACCCGACAAGAGAAATCGGGCCGGGTTGTTGTTCGCCCAACCATTTCCTCAGTACCTGTTGCACCTGCAAGAAGAATCTTGGACCTCGGGAAGACATATTCATGTACAGGTTCGGTCCAAGAATTTCTAACCAAATATTAACGTTTTTTTTTTTAAATTCAGTCCGTACACAAATAAAAATCTGACCACGTTCTTGTACCAACATGTATAAAAATACTTATACCGAGAAATTAATTTAATACTAATGAAATTCTGTCGTGTTTTTTTTTTTTTTTTCAAGAGGAGAGAGAGCCTTTTGTAGCAGAGAATGCAGGTCGGAGGAGATGATGCTGGAGGACAAGAACATGAAATAGGCTTTTTGAACTGTAATGTGATGATGAGGCATGAAAAATAATGATTTAATAATTTATAATTTTTGCTTTATAAAAAAAATTATAATTTTTGGTGGCTGGCACTCTCGTAGGGGAGAGATTTTGTATTTGTGTATTTTATATATATATATCTATCAGAATATAATCTGATATTATTGATTGAATAATAGAGAGAATATGTGCAAAAAATATTAGTAGGTAATTATGATCATCAAGAGACCATGAGGTCCTCGTTATCTACCACAGGAAATTCATAATTTCATGCCATTTAATATAATGTTTACGCATGCAAAATATCATAATATCAGTCGACTTTCCGATCATGAAAATTATATTTCGTAACGTTCCAATTATTTCAGAAATAAAATCATCATTACAAGTAAGAACGGACAATATTGGTTTCGCTCCATGATTTCTGTAGTGATAATCACCGGACGTAATTGCGCAGCACACACAGGGGTAATTGGGTAATTTAATCACATAGCCTCCCTTATCTCGTCTCCCATTCTCGTCATGAATCAGGGTTCCGTCTTTGCGTCGCACCCATACATAAAAGGAGCAGCTTTCTTCTTCGCCTTCGTTTGTTCTCTCTCCGCTTCTCCAAAGATCTCATCTTTTTCTATGTTTTGTCAACTCTCCTGTCTTTTAATTTCTTGAAATTCAGAAACCCACCTAAAGAATTCGATCTTCTGCATACAAATTCCTTAACCCAGTTTACGAATTTCGAGATTTCGCCGGAAATTTTCCGTTCTTTTTTTCCAGGCCTCTAAGTTGTCCTTGCCGGAGAAATTCCAGGTCCGTAGCTTTTATGATTTTGGTTCCCATCAAAATCCCATGACCTTTTATCATATTATCTTTCGTATCATCTATGAATTTTGACCCAATCGCTTCTTTTCAAACCCGCAATCGAGAATCCCGACCAGGAATCTAACCCTGAAGCATGAGAGTTCATCCTTTGACCATGAAGCGGAACAATATCCTGATTCACCATCACGCTCGCGACCCGAATACCCGAGAACCCGTCAAGAAGCTTCAACGTTTGCCCCATATCTTCGACCGAATACTGGAGCTGCCCTTCAGGTCCGATGCCGACGTGTCGGTGGAGGAGATGCCCGACTGCTTCAAGTTCTCGGCGGATACTGATGGCTTCCTCGCCGGAGACGGCGGAGGAGTGAGGGCCCACATGGTGGAGATCCATCCAAGTGTGGTGAAGATCGTTGTCAGACTAAACGGATCGTCTCTGGGTCCGTCGTTGTTGGACGAGCTTGAGCTCGACGTGTGGCGAGTCCGGTTGCCTGAGTCGACTCGGCCTGAGCTCGTGACGGTGGTTTGCGATGACGGTGAGCTGATAGTGACGGTGCCTAAGACGTCGGAGAATTCGCCGGAGGATGAAGAAGAAGAGTGGTAGTGGACGGTGATGGAGCTTTCGGAGGAGGGTATGGGAAGGAGGAGGCTAGTAGCCTCTGCTGTTGGGTTCTCTTGTTGATGTTTTATTTCTCCGTACAATGTCTAATCCCATCCGATCCAATATATGTCGGGATTTTGATGTTTCTGATCAAGAAATCTCTTCGACCAGTTCATGAAGTCTTTCAGAACAGTCTAATTAATGACTCTAGAACTCGTACTCTAATGGCGTTTTAGCAGAAACGACACGACAACGATTTGGTCTTATATCAAGGTAATGTTGATATACTCCAGAGAAGTTATATACACACGCGTACAAGCGGTAAGGGATACGTGTGCTGCTTGGCTCGGCCTTAAGAAGCTCAGAAGCTGGACGACTGCCACGTATGTCCTTGTTACGTCATCATGCTTATCCACGTGTCGAGACCTCACCATCTCACACTTTCGTCTACGATCAAGCCCAGCTTTAATACACTTCATACTCGATGCGAAAGAGAGAAGAAAGTGGTAAAAAAAGAAAGAGATGAGTCAAGCACAGCCAGAAAGGCAAGAGCCGATCAAATACGGCGACGTTTTCAATGTCTCCGGCGAGCTGGCCGACAAGCCTGTGGCACCGGGGGATGCTAACATGATGCAGGCGGCGGAGACACGTGTCTTCGGACATACCCAGAAAGGCGGCACCGCCGCAGTTATGCAGTACGCCGCCGCCATCAACGAGCGGAGCGGCTTTGTTCACCACGGCGACACAACCGACGTCGCCGCCGACCGCGGCATCACGGTGGCTCAGACCGATGTCCCAGGGGCACGTGTCACCACCGAGTTCGTCGGTGGTCAGGTCCTATCTGTTCTCTCTCCTACTAACAATACGAAAGTCTCCGTTCCCTTTATATTCATATAAATTACAAAGAAAAAAGCTTTTAACGAGCTAAAATGTCGGGATAGTTCAATACGTTTGAAGCTATATATATATATATAAATACAATTTCATAAACAAATATATATATATATATAAACACAAGTGTAACTATAGGTTGTCGGGCAATACGTGGAGGCGAAGCCGGGTGTGACGGCCCCAGAAGCGGTGGAAGCGGGTCTGCAGAGTGCGATCACAATAGGCGAAGCATTGGAAGCGGCGGTTCACAGAGAGAGAGAGAGAGATGATCGTTGAAATTAGGGTTTAAGAACTAAGAAGTTCACAGTGAGATTCAGAAGACAAACGTGGTGGCAGAGAGGAAAGCATGAAGAAGTGACGAAACGACGGTTATGAATCGGGTCGGGTCCTTTGGGAGGGGAAAAACTAGAGCCTGTTTTCTCAAGGCCCATAATACGAACCCTACTATATTTAATACTTAAGCCCCCAGGCTAATTGATTTGAGCCCACCTATTTATTAACCGGATTTAATGTTTTAGAGGTAATTATAGATTCTAAATTTCTGCAATGGATCTAAATTTTTATAAAAATTCTAAATAACATAAATTATAAAATCAGAGCCACCGGAAGCAATACCATTGTTCACGGTGGCCTGGCCGCCACTGCCCAATCAGCCGCCACCCATAACCTCACGGTGGCTCGGGACGAGGACAAGATCAAGCTTGGAGAAGTTCTCACGGTGAGTCCCCCACAACTAAGAAGTTTTTTTAAGGAACAAAGAAGTGACAGTATCGGTTTTGGTATAGGGAGCGACGTGGAAGTTACCGGTGGATAAGGAGGCGACGAGGGAAGACGCGGAGGGGGTGGTGAGTGCGGAGCTGAGGAACAGCCCGAACTTGTCTACTCATCCAGGCGGGGTGGCTGCTTCCATCACGGCCGCGGCTAGGCTCAACGAGAGGGACGAACACACGTGATCTGATCCGACCGGTGGCTCTCCCCTTGGTCCTAAGTCTGTTTTCCATGTTTTTTGGTTTTAGTTTTTGTCCGAGGCTTGTTGTTAAGGTGTGTTTGGTTGTAGATATGTAGTGCAAGCTTTTATGATTTTTTTTTTTGTTGGCTGTGTAAAATGCCCATCTTTCCGATCATATTTGCTACCACGCAAAAGTGGCAATATGTTTATTTGAATACATGGGATTATAAAATATTTCAATATGATTGGATCCAGCTGCTTAAGAACACAAAAACTTTGGGCCTATAAACTCTACCTTTATTTATAAAGATGGAAGGCCCATTAACCAAAAAAGAAAAGAAAAGATGGAAGGCCCAAATTCATAGCAAACCAAATATACTCGCGACTGCAGCCGATCGCTACTCACCTCAGGGAATTATCCCCATACATAAAAAAATTTTAAAATTAAACAAAAAAAATTTGGCTGTTACTTCCCGTTGCGTCAAAAGAATGCCACTGTCCGTACACCTCTCGCCGGCGGTGACCGGAGCAATCCCGAGCCACCGGAGGAAGACTTGCATGTTGAGATCTCCGACCACAACAAGTCGTCGCTTCTCTTCGAATCATCCCGAGATCCGATACTCCACAATCGCTGCCGCGACGAGGATGCTGAGGAAAGCGCCGCATCTGGTGGCCAAAGCCATCGAACAGAGCCGAGATACGACGGAATCGGAGGCAGAGTCTGATTCTCCGGCGGCGGAAGGCGCCGGAAATATGGAGGAGGAGCAGAGCTTGATCGGAGCGGAGATAAAAGCGGCGATGGAGCAGAGGAAATCGGCGGCGGCGGAGGAGGAGAGAGGGAAGAGTGAGCTTCTGAGCGGGGTGGCGGAGGAGGTGAGGGAGATCGAATGGCCGGCGTTTCAGAAGGTTCTCGGAACGACCGGAGTCGTGCTCGGAGTTATCGCCGGCTCCAGTGTCGTCTTGCTCACAGTCAATTTCATCTTGGCTGAACTCTCCGACCGTGTTTTCGCCGGAAAAGGTGTTCAAGACTTCTTCAGCTGAAAGCACACGAAAGGTTTACCTTTTCCTTCCGGGCACTTGTACAAATTTCTCTGATATATTCAACAATTTAATGATAATGCAATGAGATTTTCCAACACAAAAGCTGATTCCCAGATTTCTACTGGTTCTGAACAATCAAAAGGCTTTGACAAAGAGCCAGAATAAGATACGACAGACAAAACCTTGAATCACTGGCTTGAACTGGCTGGTCCAACAAGAACTCCTTGAGCGTTACCTTCCTTCTTGTTACCTTCTTCTTCCTTGGAGTCATCGTGTTTCCTTATCCTGATCTTATACTTGGCCTCGAACTCAGAAAGATCCTTCTTCTTCTTCTCCAGTGTCTCGTATAGCTTCTTGATAACCTCTTCAAGCCCTTCCTTGTTTCCATGTACAGCCGGAAGGACCTCTTTGATGGTTCTCTGGACGAGAACCCCTCCAATCATCCGGAAGCATTTTCTCGAAGGGTCGAGCGGCTGAATGGCATTGATGACCAATGTATGTTCGCTCACTTGCATTTCGAGCTCGGTTATGTTGGAATAGATCTGGCTCAGTTCCGATCTCATGGCTGCGTAGATGTTTGCAACCGCTTGCTCATTCGGGGGTTCTCTGTAATCACTTGCGGATTTGCTGGCCATTGTGACTGACTGTCCTGCAAGGAAATCCATCCAAGTCTTAGAACTGCAGATTTATCACATAGTTGAATACTATTCAGCAGCATTAATCAGTACCACTGAACATGATCAAACAACAAGCAAACATCCCTCTTCAAGATCCAACCGCAAACAATGCAAAGAACAAGCATTTTCTTGGTGTAAGACTAAGATTTTAATGCAAACTTTTAAGGGCATGACAACAATTACAAGTCCTTGACAGTGTTGAATCAGACATCCGATGAACCAAACACCATCGAATAGACGACCGAACACATTGATTCAAGCAAACAGACGTTCGATGTACAAAGTCTTGCATCATCTACAAAGGCAATGGATGTGAGTTCAATAACGCAGGAGTGATCCATCCAGCCTTTTCAACTTGGTTTCTCATGCCAAAATAAGTGAAAGATGAGACAGCCCTTTAATATTTTCCCCAAATGCACACCGAATTTCCCGTAAAGTCTTAACCTTTATACCTCTATCTACATCCACCAAACTAGCCACGAACAGATAACTTTCAGTTTGAATAATTTGACATGCATTATTCATCTCAAGCTCACAGACGAAACCCCAAACTCTAAAACCCTAGAGCCTAAAACCATTACAGAGCCTATATCATGAAGAAATTATGAATCTGACGCTAGAGGTATCAGCAAAACGCAGGCGAATCGCTTGTAGCCCAGGATGCAAACCACGCCATTGATCGAAAATCAAAACCCTAAATCCACAAATCCAAACATCGCTCTTAACAGAGCCGAATCTAGAAATGAAATTCGAAGCAACAAAACAGTAGAAAAAGAAGAAGAAAATCGATTAGAATAGACAGAAAGACGAAGAACGGAAGAAGCACCTGCAGATTCTCCGTGGCCTGGTGGGAAATTCTCAAGAGACGCTGGCAAAAAGTTTACTCCTTTGCTTCGTCTAGCGATTCCCCTCGATTTTTATATATTATATACAATTATTTTTGGAATTCTTGTACAACTTTCGACCGATTTTTTCCCGTTCAGGATCTGATAAGTGAAATACTTTAGGCAGATTACAGCGGCTCATGTTATAATATGGAAGGTATATTACATGAAGGCGAATCATATGTAATTTTACTAAATTAAATTAATTAACATTTAAAAACTTACAAAATTAAACGAAAATGAATTTTTTTTAATAAGAACACAACTCAGAACCATATTAGATGAGTAGATATATTTTTTTTCAATTGAAAATTTAGAAAAAAAAAGTATATGTAACTGAACCGAAATACCAAGTATCCATCCCTACCTGTTAAGTTTATTTTTGCATTTTTTTTTCTGAATCAATGTTTTTTTTTTTGTGTCACAATTGATTCACAAGAGAATGAAGCAAAATCAAACTCAGAAGTTTGGTAATGTATTACAGTAAGAACAAGCTAAGTTTATTGTCATGAAAACCAAAGATACCAAATGAGCAAACTTCTTCTTCCATTGCAGGAGGTAATGAAAGTTAACAAGGGTTTCACAATATATCTGTCTCTCTCTTGTCTTAACCTGAAGATCTTTTTATTACTGGTACAAGAATGGTGCCTCTTGAGTATCCAGGCTCCTTGCTTCATCAGCACCGACAAAATCAGGGCTCGAAGGTCATAGCTTCCGCCTCTTTCCTCACCGCATCAAACAGTACCGTCGATAAATACCTTTCCCCGAAGCTCGGGAACAGAGCCTGCAATGTTTCATTTGAGTTCTTACATATCAGTTGCATCATCAAAAAAGGTTTGCCCCAGGTCTACTTCTGCTCATGTACCGTCTTAAATTTGGACAAGAAATGTAGAAAAACATCGGCTAGATGCTCGGGAAACAAGGGTTTGGACTAAGCTTAATAGAAGTTTTAATGGAAAGAAAAAAAAACAGAGCGAAGAGGACTAACCACAATAAGCTTTCCTTCGTTTTCCGGCCTCTTTGCAAGTCTAATTGCAGCAACAGCTGCTGCACCGGATGATATTCCCACCTACAATGTATCGCCTTCCATTGTTAAACACTAAGTGGAAGCATAAGAAACACAGTGAACATCGATATAACGTACAATTCCCAGCACAAGAAGACCTTCTAGTGAAGCAGCACTTACCAGAAGACCTTCTTTTACAGCAAGAAGCCTTGCCATTTCAATGGCCTCTTCACTCGATACCTGAAGAAACAAGCAAAAGGAAGATAGTATCCACAATGCAGTATGTTTGGAGCCAAAGAGGTAAAGTTGGAGACAAGTCTCTCAACCTGAACAACTTCATCGATAAGATCAACATCCAAAATGCCCGGGATGAAACCGGCACCTATCCCCTGAATTTTGTGGGGTCCTTCACATTTGTCCAACACAACATGTTAGCCAGAAATGTTAAAACCTTTAGAATCACGGTAGAACCAAGACAAAAAAAAACTCGTCTTTTCAAACACGCGACACTGATCAGAAGAGGAGTATTTCTAGAGTTTTTTTGTTAAAAAGATACTAAAACCAGCTCAAGGCCATAGAAGCAATTCCAATCGTTTTCCCCTAAAATGGAAAACAAGAGCGTAGAAGCAATGAACATTCAACATGATTTCATCACCAAAGACTCGTAGACATTGAAAATACTGGCCCCGGGAGTCGAGAACATGACAATAGTAATATACGTTCAGAGGGGGGGAACAATGCTCACCTGGCTTCCCACCAGAAAGAATAGGGCTTTCGACTGGCTCCACACCATACAACTGAGACAAAGAGAAAACAAATGAGAAAACCATCAAACTGACCCACAAAAGGACATTCGTGCACATGGAAACAAGCCCACTCGAGCAAATCTGACAATGCTGGAAATAATAGGAACCTAATTGTGCATAATAAACCAACTTCACCTTTATATTCGGGTTCTGCTCCTTAAGATACTTCCCAGCACCAGTTATGGTACCACCAGTACCGATCCCAGAAACAAAGCCATCAACTTTTCCATTGGAACCTTTCCATATCTCAGGTCCGGTAGTCTTGTAGTGGATCTGCATTAGATGGTGAAGAAATACACAACTTAAAGTTTAAACCTGCAACTTACATCCATCAGAACACCAATAGAGATATACCTTAGGGTTGGCAGGGTTCTCAAACTGTTGGAGGATGTAACCATGGGGAGTTTTTTCCAATATCTCCTCTGCCTTTGCAACGGCTCCTTTCATGCCTTTAGCCGGGTCTGTAAGAACCAACTCTGCTCCAAAAGCTAGGAGAATGATTCTTCTCTCTATACTCATAGATGCTGGCATTGTGATAATGAGCTTGTAGCCTTTGGCTGCAGCCATAAACGCTAACCCAACACCAGTATTGCCACTAGTTGGCTCGATCAAAACACTCTATTAAAAGCATTAGAAAAACAAAAAAATCAGAATCCCGGAAAAGAAACCGAGCAAATGATTTTCTCGAAACAAAGAATCCAATATTTTCAATCAATCTGACCTCCCCTGGTTTGATTAGACGCTTGGCTTCTGCATCAGCAATCATACTATAGCCAATCCTGCAACAAAGGACCAAATACTATGTTTCACAAAAAGAAACTCGAACAAGAGTGGATCTGGATCGAGAAAATGTCAAGCAGAAACCTGTCTTTGACGCTAGAGCATGGTTCCATGGACTCGAGCTTAGCAGCAACACGACCAACACAACCTTCAACAACATTGTTCAGATACACCAATGGAGTATTCCCGATTAACTGCCAGAAAGAAAAACACAAAGAAAAGTAAATGAAAACAAAATTTTAAAAAAGAAAACAGCCATGGAACTAGATTCAATGTTTGTAAACAAACAAGACAGAACTAAACAAATTGCCGCAGCTTACTTCAGTTACATCTTTCGCAATCCCAGGATTCCCCGACGCCATGTTTGAACAAGCTCACTGCTTAAATTATCAAAGACAACACGTTCAAAGAAAAATTGCATCGTCAAATATCCCATCAAAACACTTTCATCTCCTTAACCAATCTAGTATCCAGACAGATTACATAACCAAATAATGCTTCTACACGCTTTCATGTAAAGTTTTCTAGGACAGCCATAAAAGACATTTTTTTGTATGAATACAAGTGTTTAGAAAGAATTAAACTTTACAAAAACCCGACAAGAATCACAGATACCCAGATAAAAAAAAACACCCAAGGGCTCTGATTCATGAACGTTGATCCGATTAACGAACACGCAGACGCCGTAAATTGATTCGGCGTCAAAGGTGTAACTCTAAAAATACCATCGATCTGAAAAACAATGATTTAACGGCGAAGAAAGCAGATCAAACAGAGGACTGAAATATTACGCGGAGAAGAAGACGATGGAACCTTCGCGAGACGAGCGCCTTGAAAGTTGGAAAATGCACGAAATTTAACTAAACGTCGGAGATATTGTGAGATATCAAAGATAAGATTATTTTTGTCCGACATACCAACTTTGAAAAATCTTTATTTTTTCACCAATTTTCGTAATTCATTCCCGAAAATTACACACATGGGTTTAGAAAAATAATCAAAATTACACAAACTTTCATGTATTCTTTCTGCAAGAGGGAAAAAAAGCAAAAAAAAAATACAAATCTGAGTTTCTAAAAGGTTATTACAGCTTTGTGTGACAAAAAAAGGCTCATAACATAAGTTTGATGCTACTTTATAAAAAAAAACATAGATTGATGCCATGGTTTGACAAATACTCATTTAATTTCGAAGCTTTTTAAAAAAAAGTTTGAACCTTTAATATATTCTCTATTACACATTGTAAAAATAGTAACTTTCTATCATACGTGACTTTCGGATTATAAAAAAAGAATCCTTATTATAGACTTTTATTTCCAGTTAAGCTATAATTATAACCCTTTTCGCCACAAATTAATTCAACCAAAAACTCAACTTGGAAAATTTTGCTTCTGGTTTACATCTGAACGGTCTAGCAAAGTCCGTACGGCCCAGGACCAGTCCGGTTCGATCCGGTTTATTTTTCCCCACAACTGTACGGTACTTATCCCTATCTCGTTCTCGGGTTTTTTACTCAAATGATCCACTTTCGCACTATTTCAGCGTACACCACCGAAAAAAACAAATTTTTTTTTCAATTTTAACCCACTTTTTGGTTGAAAAAGTCCGCAATACCATTTTCTTTTTATTTTTTGCGACCTTATTACGACTAACATATAATTGATATACCACTAAAATAAAACATAAGACAGATGATTTTTTTGCTACCTTTTTAGAATCAATTGTAACTATATTTAGAATTAATTATGAAGTCGTAATAACGAAGTTGTTTTCGAACGGATAAATATCGTGTATTCATTAAGGGTAATTTCGTCTTTTCAAAAAAAAATTAATGTGTTATTTTTTTTTAATGGTTTACGACGTGAAATAGTTGCGAGCCAAATGATTCATCTCAGTAAAAAACCCCAAGCTCTCCTTCTCTTTCCCATGGCGGCGACTCTCCATTTCCTTCGAGCTCCAACAATCTCTCGCCCAAAGCCATGCGATCCAAAACCCATTTATTTCCCTCTGCAAATCCCGGTTCTGAGTACCAGTCACCGGGAATCCCTAAGCGGAGGGATCGTGGCTCGGTCGTACAAGGTGGTGGTGGAGCCCAACGGCGCTACGACGGAGCTGGAGGTTGAAGCGGAGGAGACGATCCTTTCGAAGGCCCTTGACTCGGGCCTTGACGTCCCTCACGACTGCAAGCTCGGCGTCTGCATGACTTGTCCGGCGAAGCTCGTCAACGGCACGGTTGACCAGAGCGAAGGTATGCTCAGCGAAGACGTCGTGGCGCGCGGCTACACGCTCCTCTGCGTGTCCTACCCGACATCGGACTGTCGTATAAAGACCATCCCCGAGGACGAGCTGTTGTCTCTGCAGCTTGCCACAGCCAACGACTGAGAAGAAGAGGGATCTTTTTTTTTTTTTTTTTGAGGTGATAAGTGTTTAGTTGTATAGGTTCTTATCTGATGGTCTGAGAGAGCTTGATTAAGTCGTTTTTGTCGGATTCAGACTAACTATGGAGTTTAAAACGATGTAAAAGTAGAGTCTTGATTATGGAGTTTGAATGTGAGATGGGTTTCGGTTAATGCAACGGCGGGAAAACAACTGATTTTCGTGAGGCTTAAACCAGAAGATCCAAAGAATATATTTTTCGAAATCAGCAGCTGATAAGTTGTAGCCAATCTCTCTAACTTCCATTAACAAACAAGCTAATGAACAAACCCAGAAGAGCAAAGACATACGGGGAAGAAGAAGAAAAAGAAGTAGTCTTTTATCACTTGTCTTGCTGTCAGATTTTAGTCCTTTTGCGTGAAGCACAATCTGAAGTTTGCCCTCCAGATTTCTCTTCCATGTATCATGTCATGTAAATCTTCCTCCAAAGCTCTCTGAACCAGAGTTCTCCCAAACAATAGGAAGTCTCCACATTTCTGGTCGAACTCAGATCAAGTTTTATGTCCTTTTCAAATGGAACGGGTCAGAGCTACAGTCATGTGATCATCTGCAGATGTAAACGGGTCGGTTGGGACCAGATTGAACCATCTTGTTCTGAATCCAACTCATTTTCAACCCAACTCGTTAAACCCGCTTTTATTCGGACCAAAAAAATCATGACTCGGCCCAAATCGCTAACCCAACTTACAATGAACTCAGGCTCATAATGACCTGCCTCTTTTAGCTCCTTTTTTTTTGTCGGACTCAAATTTTCTAAACCTAGATAACATAGACTGAACTTGATTATTCCCTCGAGAAGAAGAGTAGATAGACATGTCGCATTGACTAAGGAACCTAAAGTACTGAGACAAGTACAGCTTCTAACTGTCATGCGATGCAAGAAGTGTAGATAAGAAGTTCTCTCTATACAAATATTTATATAATTAAACACAAGTGAGACGTACTACCCAGATTAAACAGATTTAGCTGCGATTTCGTAGAAGAATAAAGACAACAATCACTAGAGACATGAAGCAGATCCAAGGAGGAGACATCAGAGAGAGAGAGAGTTGTAACTTGTTGCTGTATCAGTGGTTACCATCTTCCAGTTTTGGTCACTGTCTACTCAGTTCAGTAGTAAGCCTGCTGGTGGTGGAGGTGATATGCGGGAGGAGGATTTGGGACATTGCAGTAGCCACCATATGTCGCCGGAAAACTGATAGGAGAACCTGCGTACGCCATGTGACCGGCTTCGGGGGAGTATTGATATGGAGGGCTCATATGAGAAGTGTATGGTGGTGTCGGGTACTGAGGGGAATGGGTCAGGGACCTGATGAATGTGGGCGGGGCTGGGAAGGAGGAGACATATGCATTTGTGATACGCCCTGCCTTGGCTGGTGGCATCGGGCCATTGTAGCTCGCTCGGGTTCTCTTGTTGGCTGGAACGGATGCTGGTTTTCTCTTCTCGGTTTTGGCCTTCTCAAGCTGATCCAACCGCTTCTTGAGATTCTCCGGCGGGAACTTCTCCTCGAGTTTGTACTCTTCTATGCACTTTAAGACCGCCCTGATGGCTGATTGCTCTTTCCTCACAGCGAGATGCTGGGGGAAAATAATAGTGTATTAGAAAGGTTCCAAAGGGTCATGCACATATTTGCCATTGAATAATCTCTGTACATCATTAAATTCATGGTTGCTATCAGCTTTGCAATAAGCCTGGTGGTGCATAACAATGACAAACATAAAACCAAGACACCGAACGATGTAAAAGATCTGAGATTTCTAAAATTTAGAACTGAAATATACACTACTATAAAAGCATGGAATGAGATATTGAAATGTGATGCAGTTTTTATGACAGGAAGGAGAAGCATATACCACAGATCGGCCAGGGTTGCTGGGATCCTCCACGATTGATGCTGCTGCCTTCTTAGCATCCCTAAGATAAGCTTTGAGCAAAGAAACTAGAGGGAACTTGTCCGAAAGGCCAACTTCGTAAGTAAAATGAACAGCATCAAGTTGCTGACCCCTGCTGATTAATTCTTCAATCATGTCTGCATAAGCATATAATGACTCGAACCATCAATCCCCACAATAAATATGAAACAGGAACTAGACAAAAAGGATTGAATTTCATAAGTCTACGAAGTACTTCAGATGACCTAAAACTAATGCGTACTTCACCAATGAGCCAATTCGAAGACAAGTGAGCTGAAACATACTGTGGAGCGCGGAGAAACCTTACAAGTGCTCCTCTAAACTATGGGAAGCAGAACCAACAAGAAGGGTCGAGCTGAAGCGATAAGCTTACCAGGCATTTGATCACCCAACCCTATTGAAACAGCGAGCTTAGGCATCTGCTTGCGCCATGCCGATCCAACCACAAGCTTCCTGTACAGAGTAAGATCTTCCTTCTTAACGATTCCAAAGGTCACTAAATGCTGCAGAAACGTGTGCACATCAGGGGTCTTCACGTTTTCGATCCCTCCTCTCTCTTCCAAGCTCGCCTTCCATGTCTCCGCAATCTCCTTAGCCTTCTCCTTGACGCTCGGTGTCACCAGCAGCCGCGATTTCCCGATCACAGGGTCCACCATTACCGGTATCAAGCTCTCGAGGATCACCACACAAGCCCATCCCAAATCGTTGGTCGCTTTCTCTCCTGCTCCATCTCCACCGCTCTTTCCAGCCCTCTTGTCCACCGGAAACACTTCGGAAATCGTTTCGAGCACGAACTTCGACGGATCCACGCACTCCACCAGCGCCATCGGTATCAGTGCCCGGAGATTTTCTAGCTCCTTCTTTCGCGCCGTAACGAAATTCCAGAATCCTCTCACGTCCATCTTCAGGCAGAAACTTTTCAGCAACGCGAGTAGACCATCGCCATCGTCGACTTCACCTCCATCGTCGGCGCCTGAACCGCCATCTCCAGCTTTCTGGAGTGACACCAGAGCAGCCTTTGCGTTCTCCTTGACTTTTCCCATGGCGATCTCGACGCTGTCGTCGATCGTGACCTCGCGACGCTTGAGCGACTCGAGCGAGGCCTGAGTCTGGTTGTCGAGGGTCTCGATCATCTGCTTCAAAGCGTCCGACCTCTTCATCAGATTCTGTTCCAGAGAAGTGAAGTGGTCGGAGAGCTCCTTCCACATAAGAGTGCAGCTCGTCATCAGCGACGTCTGCCGCTGGAACTCGTCGAAGCTAGGAGGAGTCAACTCAGTCAACTCACCAGGATCGATTATCGACCCCATCACCGGTTGATCGGACAGTCGAGAACACTCCAAACTCCGATCGATCCGTACAAATGGAACTCACTCAACACGGAAGAAGTAGAGAGACGGTAACAAAGTGATGGAGTGAAATCTAAGAAACCTAGAAATGGGAAAAGTAGGGACGAAGGTACGAGACTGGAAACGGTGACGTGGACATCTCAAAAGTCGACACGTGTTGTGGCGTCTGACGGACAAGCTAAAGTGAACCGAAGGTGCGCAGGTTAGTGACGGCAGCACCCGCCGGTGCTAATGATGCGAACGGAGTGAGTGCACTGTAGAAACAGGGAGTTTATAGGGACGAATAATTTCGTTAGTAATCTGAATCAATGGAATATGATTAAAATAAAAAATCAGATTGATTAATTTTTTAAAACTGAATCTGACACTTAAAAAAACTGAAAATTTATTTAAAAAATGAGTAATTTTATAAATAAAAAATGTTTCGAAATCAAAATAAACCAAAACCGAACTAATCGAATTCAATAAAACGGAGTGACGTCATATAAGGGCGTGTTTGGTACCCTCAGCTTTTTGGTTAAGAAAATATAAATAAGTGGGCCAGGCCCACTGACCAACACATGCACTGCCCTCACAAATTTCAGCTTTGTAACATTTCATAATTAGGGTTATTAATGACGATTTAGTATTAATTAGCGGCGTTGGTCTTCTTTTTTTTTTTTAAAGAAAAAAAAAACTTTTGATGAAAGGTAGAAAGTAAGATTTTTGAATATTTTGGTGAGGGGGAGGAGGAGTTGAATTCAAAAAGGCTAATGATTTCAATACATGCAGGTGATGTGACTTGAGTCTAGTGTGTTGCAGTAACATGATTAAGACACTATTGCATATCCCTAAAGCATTTCATTATTATATATATATATACATACACAAATCAATTTATCTATACTCATAATGATATATATATATCATATTTGTTATGATAAGGGTAGAGAGGTCAATTTAGGTTTGAAGTCCAAGTTCGGCCTGAATTTATCCGAAAATATCGGATTTCAGATCTAAATTTTTTGGTCCAAAAAAATTGAAATTTTGGATCGAGTTCAAATTGGATTTTGGACCCGATTCAAACCGGTTCAAAAGGAGAAATTTTTTTTTCAAAAAAATCTTAAATTTACAAAGGAAATGAACGGGTCGGTTCAAACCCGAACCCAAAATTCTCAGCCGATTGGAGTTCCGGCCGGTCCGATCTGATCTGGTGACAATAATTTTTTTTTGGTAATTGTACAATAAATTTTGGACTGTCGACACAGAAAATACTAAATATATACTTTATCAAAACAAAATACTAAATATATATTAGAAAGTCAGAGAAAATAGTACCTGAGATTATGTCAAATTCAAGAAACATATGTATCAAGCACACACTGTTTTTTTTTTCTTCATTTTATAGAAGCCACAAGGTTTTTGTCTTAACGAAAATCGCATGTAATCTTTTATAGGTGCATGTTTTGTTTTTTCTTTTGATATTGATTCCATTATTTTTCTGCTTTGATATTTATAATTTTGAAAAAAAAACTATATTATCAATTTAATTTATATGGAATTTAATTTTAAAATCAATTTTTTTAATCCGGTTCGGTTAGAACAGATTATGTATTATTCAAATTTATTAGTTTCATTTGTTAGATTATATTATTCAATTTTATTCATTTCATACTGGAATTGGAATCTAGAAGACACGAGTTATAATATCCCGAACTATGATGAGGGTTAGAAATGTTCGTTAGTGTGATGACACGTTCAAATAGCGGCTCCCCGAGTACTACTAAGAAAAAACAAATAGAAGAATGAATCGAACATACCCGAATGAGAGAGATCCGAGGTTATATAGAAATTGGACTATGTGGTCTGAGATAATATAAAAGAATTAGTTGGACTACTTATAGCAACAAGGGTACACCTACCTTTTTGGTTGATTATTCCGACAGAACTCCAAAATTAAGCATGCTGATTCTGGAGCAATTTCAGGATAGGTGACCTGCTGATAAGTGTCTCGTTATACGTGCAGTGCGAGTAAGGACAAAATACGCTGGAAGGTTCTGTATTGTTGGGTGAGGATAGTTTCGACAATTCGTAACAGTCGCGGATTGTTGTACAAGTGAAATTATAAATAAAGCCAAGAAGGCAATATTATAAGGGAAATAGATTTCTTCAACTTGAATGACTAAGAGAAGCAAACTCATTAGCATATGTGTTTAGTAGGTAACCAATTACAATTAGTCAGATAATCAAATTGCTTTTAACAACCAAAAAAAAACATGACATTAAAACCACATATTCAAACGCCAATAACCTAATCACGATATCTTTCATACTACATCTAAAGTGGATATTTAACATTTCGGTCCCATTATTTTCTATTTCACAATTTTTTTTAGATCTTGAAAAACTATATTCATTCATCTTCTTATTAAATTCTGATTCTTTTTAAAACATTTATTTTAAAAAAAACCCGTTCAAATTTTATTTTTCATATTGGATTCATTAAAAAATTCATATTGAAACAAATCGAATCCGGTTAAAAGTATACTAGGAGTGATCGGATTTAGACATATATTTAGGACCACAAACTAACACCAATGGATTTATTTGAAGGTGGAAATATATATATATATA